>NW_017307461.1:477459-537293 GCF_000935625.1 Nanorana parkeri | reverse complement strand
AATGTTTTTTAAATAATATTTTTAATATATATATAATATTTTTTAAGTAATATTTCTGTGCATCAGTAATTAAGCTCAATTTTTGCAATTGGGAAATCAATGTGACAGGGTGATTTGTAGGCAGGACATTGTGGGACACAGGGGCACACTAACACTAGGTGCCCAAACAAGTGTAAGGCACCTGGTTGCAAGGACAGGGAAATGGATCACAGCTGCAGACTCGGTACGAGGATTGGAAGCTGGGTATGGCAATCAGGCTTGAACCCCAGGCGTCTCTCTCAATCTCAACGGAGAGTGAGGGGTTCTTGCATCATTTGCCACAATTGTATAAGGAAGGTATAGACTTTGTATTGGTTATTTACCTCCTAACTAACAGATCCGTCTACTCAAAGTTAGGTACAATGCGTGGTTAACAGTCTTAATCCAGGTGGTGATATAGGCACAAGTGATATCAACATTTAAACAAGCCAGCAATTCTTTCCTACAAACAGTATTGGATCCTTTGATAGGGAGTATGGAATATGAGACAGTTCTGACATGCAAAGAACCAATTCCCCCTCTAGTTCCAATACTTGCGGTTTCAGGTGCAGACAGGTGTGAGGTAGTTAGGAGGTCCCAAGAGTCTCTGTAGCAGGTGCAGGGCATCCAGCACAATAGTGAACGCTTCCATAGCGTTCACAGGGTCCTTTTATAGTCCGCGAACGCGGAAGTGAAACGTCCGTGACGTCACTTCCGCGTTCCACGCTGGAGAGCATGGAAGCTCCCCCTCTGGGCGGAAAGCGGCCTGCGTGACGCGGCCGATGCGTTCCACGCTGGAACGCATCTGGCTCGCGGCAGGTACGGACGTTACAGGACCCCCCCTGCAAGGGAACACCCCCGGGGTTCTCACGCGGCCCCGGCTTACAAGGGTACCGAGAATGAAACGCTCGGGTCAACAGGGGTGCATGCACCTCCCGAGCGTCCTCCCAGGAATCCTCCAGGGAGGAGTAGCCTTTCCACCTGATTAGGTACTGCAAGGTTCGGCCACGTCTCCTGGAGTCCAGCACTTGCCCCACCTCGTATTCGGTCTCACCCATGACTTCCACGGGAGGAGCCGGTTTGGGAGTCCTCTGTGGAAATGGGTCAGGTACGTAAGGCTTGATCAGAGAGACATGGAAGGAGGGGTGAATTAGGAGTCCGTGAGGGAGTGCAAGTTTCACGGCATTGGGGTTGATCACCCTCTCAATGACGTAGGGGCCGATGAACAGTTTCCCCAATTTCTTTGAGGGAAGCTTCAACCTAAGATTCCTCGTGGAGAGCCAGACTTTGTCGCCAACCCGATAGACTGGTGGGGCCCGTCTCCTGAGGTCGTAGTAGCGCTTCTGCCTGTCTTGTGCGAGGTGAAGATTCCTCTCGAGGAGGTCCCTGGTCTCAGTTAGTTTGGACAAGTAGTCCCCAGCAGAGGGCACGTTGGTAGGAAGAACCCAGGTAGGTAACTGGGTAGGATGGTAACCGTAGTTAGCGAAGAAAGGGGACTGACGGGTAGAGGAACTGCAGGAGTTATTGAAAGCAAACTCAGCGAGTGGGAGCAGGTCGTACCAATCATCTTGGAGGTATGTGGTGTAGCACCTTAGATACTGCTCGAGGCACTGGTTTGTCCTCTCCGTTTGACCATTAGTTTGTGGATGGTAGGCCGTGGAATACCTATGATCTATCTGTAGCGACGTGCAGAGCCCTCTCCAGAAGCGGGACACAAACTGTGTGCCTCGATCTGATATGATGCGAGTTGGCAGGCCGTGTAATTTGAGAACGTGTGCGATAAAGGACCGAGCGGTCTCTATGGCGGAGGGAAGGCCGCGGAGGGCAATGAAGTGTGCCATCTTGGTGAGCACATCTACTGCTACCAGGATGGTATCATGACCCCGTGAAGAGGGTAATTCAACTATAAAGTCTAGGGAGACGGTCTCCCATGGCCTTTTGGGTAAGTCAAGAGAACTAAGTAAGCCATATGGGAGTCTTCTTTCGTGTTTGCACGTGGCGCAAACGTTGCAAGAGTTGACGTAGCTGAGAACCGTCTTCTTTAGGCCGGGCCACCAGAACTGTCTTCTGATCAAATCCAAGGTTTTAGTCAGACCGGGGTGTCCTGCTAATGGTGCGTCATGCAGCATCTGTATGACAGTAATTTGCATAGCAGGTGGAATATACAATCTCGAGTCTTTGTAGAATAGGCCTTCGGCGTCTTGAGTGAGCCCAGGAGGTAATAGATCTGCGTCACTTGAAATGATCTTCCTGATTTGTTCCTTGAAGGGTAGAGTAGCACATAGGAATTTGTTTGATGGAATCACTGGTCTTGGTTCAACCATGGTTGTCTCTTCTTCCGACATTCTGGAGAGGGAGTCTGCCTTGCCGTTCTTTGAACCTGGACGATAAGAAATTATAAAATCAAATCGATCAAAAAACAGGCTCCATCTAACTTGTCTTGCTGAGAGAGTTTTGCAGGTCTTAAGGAACTGGAGGTTTCTATGGTCTGTAAATATTGTGAAAGGGTATTTGGTTCCTTCTAGGAGGTGTCTCCATGTCTCCAGGGCAGCTTTAATGGCAAGCAACTCTTTCTCCCCAATGGGATAGTTGGTCTCAGCAGGTGTCAGAGTCCTTGAGAAAAACGCTACTGGGTGTAGAGGGGTATCTATCCCTATCCGCTGGGATAGTACACCCCCTAGTGCCGATTGAGAGGCATCCACCTCTAAAACGCAATGATAGTCAGGGTTAGGAATTTTCAATATTGGAGCAGATGTGAATCTGGTCTTCAGTAGGTCAAATGCCTTTTGGGCATCATACGACCACTTGAAGGGGATTTTAGAGCTAGTTAAGGAAGTTAGGGGTCTCACTATCTCAGAGAAGTTTTTAATGAACTTCCTATAATAGTTTGAAAAACCCAGGAAGCGTTGTAATGCCTTCCTGGAGTGAGGAACCGGCCACTTGTGGATGCAGTCAGTTTTTTCCCGATCCATTTCGATACCAGTGGGAGAGATGATATAACCTAGGAAGCTGATGACGTTTTGTTCGAAGACACACTTGGATAGTTTCGCATATAGTGAGTGCGCCCGAAGCCGAGAGAGAATCCAGCGGACGTGCCTGCGGTGGCTCTCCAGATCCTCAGAGTATATCAAAATGTCGTCTAGATACACCACAACACACACGTCCAGTAGATCTCTAAAGATGTTGTTTATTAAATGCTGGAAAGTGGCTGGGGCGTTGCAGAGCCCGAATGGCATGACTGTGTACTCAAATAGGCCATAACGGGTCTTGAAGGCGGTCTTCCACTCATCTCCCTCTCTTACTCTGATTAAATTGTAGGCACCCCTTAAGTCCAGCTTGGTGTATACCCGGGACCGTTGTAACCTCTCTATAAGCTCAGGTATCAGAGGAAGGGGGTAGCGGTTCTTAACCGTCACTTTGTTAAGTGCTCTGTAGTCGATGATAGGTCGGATGGTACCGTCTTTATTCCTTACAAAGAACATCCCAGCACTGGCTGGGGAGGTGGAAGGGCGGATAAACCCCTTCCTGAGGTTCTCCTCCAGGTATTTTTTTAGGAGTATCAGTTCAGGCTGGGATAGGGGGTAGATCCTCCCTGTGGGGATAGAGCTACCCGGTATAAGGTCAATGGGACAATCATATGGCCTATGTGGCGGGAGAGTTTCCGCCAGGTGCTCACTGAACACGTCTGTGCATTCTTTGTATTGGGGGGAACCATGGATTCAGTTACGGTCAACAACTGGGTAATGGGGTAACACGTCTCCTTGCAATACTTTGATTGCAGCCGGAGGGTGCGTTCCTGCCAGAGGAAGGACGGTTGATGTAGAAGAAGCCAGGGTAACCCCAATACAATAGGGAACACAGAGGAAGGGATGACATCTAGAGATAGAACCTCGGTGTGAGACGTAGCGCACGTAACTAGAAGGGGTTGTGTCTGGTAGCAAATAGGACCGGATGGCGCAGTGGTTCCATCCAAAAAACTAACAGACAGAGGGGTGGTGCGTTTTACAATGGGTATTTTATTTTTTGAGACTAGACGGTGGTCAATGAAGTTACCGCAAGCCCCTGAATCAATCATAGCCTCTGCGACGATCCTCTCTTGGTCCCACTGTAAGGTTAATGAGAGAAAAATGTAAGAGTGAGGTTGAGTAGTCATAGGGGTTACTCTACAGATGGGGAGAGAATTACCTTCGGCCTGGCGGTTTGCCTGGGGACAGGTAGAAACGGTGTGTCTGGGAGAAGCACAGTAGAGGCAGAGGTGTTTTTCCCGTCTTCGGGCTCTTTCTGTTGGAGTCAGGGGTCCTCTAACCACCCAAACCTCCATCGGTTCTTCAGTAGGTGAGGGACTCCGTGGACCAGGACTCGAGGAATACCCCGACGCTCTCTCTGCTCTCCTTTCTCTGAGCCTTCGGTCGATGGTGATCGCTCTTCTGATGATGGCATCCAAGGAGGAGGGGAGTTCCGCTCGAGCGATCTCGTCTTTCAGAGCTTCGGATAACCCCAGACGGAATTGGTTCCGTAGGCCAACATCGGTCCACTCCGTTTCACGAGACCACCTCTTAAATTCGGCCACGTAGTCCTCTACGGGTCTCCTGCCTTGCTTGAGTGCCCTGATGGCATTCTCGGCAGTTAGCTGTTTTGTGGAGTCCTCATAGAGCAGGGACATGGCTTCTAGGAACTGAGGGAAGGAATTCAGAATCGGATCCTCCTTTTCGATATAAGTATCGGCCCAAGCTCTTGGCTCACCCCTGAGATAGGAAATGAGGGTCAGGACCTTTATCCTGTCATTCGGGTAAGTACGAGGCCTTAGTTCGAACATGAGTTTGCTAGAGTTAACAAACTCTCTGTTGCGCCTTCTATCCCCCGTGAAGAAATCTGGGGGGCTGACTTTAGGCTCAGCAGCCTCTCTTTCCAGAACAGCTTGGGAAGAAGTTGCGGCTCTAAGTGTCTGATTCTCCCGTCTGATAGCCTGTACGGTGAGGGTCAAGGCCTCTACCTTTTGAGTCAGGGCGAGGAAATGAGGTGTGAGTTCCGCTGAATCCATCTTTACTTTAGGGTTCACTATTCTGTAAGGCACCTGGTTGCAAGGACAGGGAAACGGATCACAGCTGCAGACTCGGTACGAGGATTGGAAGCTGGGTATGGCAATCAGGCTTGAACCCCAGGCGTCTCTCTCAATCTCAACGGAGAGTGAGGGGTTCTTGCATCATTTGCCACAATTGTATAAGGAAGGTATAGACTTTGTATTGGTTATTTACCTCCTAACTAACAGATCCGTCTACTCAAAGTTAGGTACAATGCGTGGTTAACAGTCTTAATCCAGGTGGTGATATAGGCACAAGTGATATCAACATTTAAACAAGCCAGCAATTCTTTCCTACAAACAGTATTGGATCCTTTGATAGGGAGTATGGAATATGAGACAGTTCTGACATGCAAAGAACCAATTCCCACTCTAGTTCCAATACTTGCTGTTTCAGGTGCAGACAGGTGTGAGGTAGTTAGGAGGTCCCAAGAGTCTCTGTAGCAGGTGCAGGGCATCCAGCACAATAGTGAACGCTTCCATAGCGTTCACAGGGTCCTTTTATAGTCCGCGAACGCGGAAGTGAAACGTCCGTGACGTCACTTCCGCGTTCCACGCTGGAGAGCATGGAAGCTCCCCCTCTGGGCGGAAAGCGGCCTGCGTGACGCGGCCGATGCGTTCCACGCTGGAACGCATCTGGCTCGCGGCAGGTACGGACGTTACAACAAGGATCTTTATATCAGTATCACTAGCTGTTAAAGCTCATTTTACATGTTATTGGTGAGTTACACATATACTTTCACATACTATGCTCGAGTCCTTTTTATTGCAGTGATAGAATATTATTTCTTATGTGTCCTGTATGTGTTCACAGAACTGAAGACCCAACAATTCTTTTTAACTGTCCACAACAACTAGTTGATACCTAGCTCTTCAATTGACAAAACCTCAGTTACTTTTTTCTAATAAATAGTGGTATAACTTTAAACTTGATTGGAACACATCGAGCAGTTGTTGCTTACAGTCTATTTAAGAGCTTCTTTTTTTGCATTGTTTGAAAGAAAAAAAACAGACGTAAGAATGGTGTGTATCTAAACCACATTTCATTAAATCACTAACATTCATCCCATCACCTATCCCCATAAATAAAATAAAATGTAGTCATATCATCCCTGTTTAAAACTGTCCTGATGATGACCCAATTTTACACTGCTGTATCCACAGAGGTATTTTTTGTTGGGTTGTACATATACTTTAACAAACTATGAGTCCTTGAATTGCAGTGCTAGGGGGAACATTTTCCTATGTGCCCCGCCAGTGTTCACAGATCTGTAAACCCAACAATTATTTGTAACTTTCCACAACAACTAAGCTCTTCATATGTCAACATTTGAGCTGTTTTCTAATTAATGGTATATTTTCCTTATTTCTCTCCATATGTCAACATTTGAGCTGTTTTCTAATACATGGGATATTTTCCTTATTTCTTTATTAGAATATAACTTTAAACTTTGGGTGATTAGAGCACATCAGGAAATTGTTGCTTACAGTCCACTCAAGAGCTACTTTGTTTGCATTGTTTCAAAGAAAAAAATAAATGCAAGAATGCAAGAACCTAAAACACGTCTCATGACATCACTCATGCACACACTGGTTAGGCCTAGTATCACCGATTAAAACTGTCATGCTGCTGAACAATTTTGCACTTCGGTATCCAATGAGTTATCTACATTCTTCTTTTAGTTATAAACTTATTATGCAAAACATGTGATGCATGAATATAGTGTCATTGATGTTGTCTGTGAGAATGCCACTCTTCCGAAAAACTACATACAGCTTAATGGCATCTCCCAAGCATGTAATTTAAAGATTTGGTGTGTTTCCTATGCCACGATTTAAGCTACATTAAAAGTTGGACCTCCTCTCTGCTGTGCAGTTGTCAAGGTCCAGATACAAACCCAGGGTCTCTGCTGTGCCTGGCAGTGATTCTCCCTACTGAGTAACTTAAAGCTTTGCATAGCAGCCTGCCTGATATCTTGATTCATCTTTATCGATACCCAGTTTCTTGATGAACACTAAATTCATTGCTCCTACCCTAAAATTCCTATTTAAGTCATACCTCTGAGTTTCCTATTTGCCAGAATATTATGCTTCTTGTTGCTACTGCTACACTGCATCCTTTTTACCACTACTTGTGTAGCTTAGCTGACCACTCTTATCTCTATCCCATTTAACCCTATACTGTTGGCTACTGACTACTGCTTGATCACTGATTACACTTATGCTTGCTCCTAGACTGCTACAGCTATCTAAGCAAAGGGTCAGATACAGTGGTGGCATCATTGCCCAAATATGGCCACATGTCCATATTTTGGCAATAATATTAACCAAATATGGCTATAGTCATATTTAGTTAATGATGTTACCACTATCCCCACTACTTCACTTATATATAAGCTATGGAAGCTGTTGTTCAGATAGTGGTTGTTTGTGTGGGAAAGTTGGAGGGTTTTTTAATTGTTAACCATGAGGATCTAAATCAGTAAACAGCATGATTGCTGATGAATTTACACTGTGGGAATATCTTGTTTTTTTTTTAAACTAAAATACTTGTCAAATGTCTGGGTGTCTAATTTACAGTTTTTTTTAATAAGTAGGTGGATCGTAGGTTTTTTAATAAAGGACTTGTCAAATGTCTGGGTGTCTTATTTACATTTTTTTTGTTGATAAGTAAGTTACTTATTCACATTGGATGAGGTATATTGCCCCCCCCCCTGTTTTTAATGGTAAATTAAATATTCTAAATTACTACCCCCACCCACAGACCCCCCACAAACACCATGACAGGGTTATGGGGAAGAGACAGCATGGGGACAAAGTGCTTTGCTATGGGGGTCGTGTTAAGATATTCACCAAATCAGACTTACAAGGAGCATACAACACTATACCCAGCTATCAAGGACACGAATGGAAAACTGCTTTAATAACCAGATATAGACACACTGATTCTTTGGTCATTTGCCCTTTGCAATGTCCCCACAATGTTTTAACAGTTCATCAGTGATGTGCCGCAAGATCTTTTAGGGCCAGTTCACACCTAAGCATTTTGCTAAATGCACAATATTGTGCATTTAGTGCACACTATCACACAGTGCACCTAGCATGTGGTACAACATTGTGGTGAAAAAAAAGCAATTGCTCATTGTTACTATAGTGGTAAGTATAGTGAAGTTTGTTTTCATTGAATCTAGTCTGCGTGATGTGATTTGGTTCCCTAAATGCCATAGACATCTATCAAGTAGTACCTCCCCCTTTCTAGTATGACTTTACGTATATGGGATGCTGTCCTGAAGAATACAAACTTCGTACATAGTTTTCCTATATACTCCTTTTCTTCCACTCCTGGGTCATTCTTTTTTTTGCCTGGTAAGTGTGATCCTCACTTTTCTACCTGGTCTAAGGAAAAAACTCTTTGGTTGCCGTCTTGTCTTGAATGGTACTATGACTAAGCTTCTAAGGCAGATTAAGGATCCCACTACTATTAATGCTGCAGATCATTGGATATATACACAACTACGTAATTTTGTATGTTCACTAGCCCAACCCCTATGGGCTATTACAGACCTGTGTCCTCAGGAATCTTTGTTTGTATCTTACTCTTCACCTTTGAAGTATATTTTGAAGTGGTACAAAATACGTATGTAGGTGGATGAATTCTCAAAATTTTTATCCAAGTGGGAGAACATAGTCCTCTCTGAGGAGCAAAAGATAACCATTTTGCATCATGTGCATGTTTTCTCTCTGGCCAATGCAACTGAGGAAATGAATTATAAAGTGCTCACCCACTGGCATTTGACACCAACTAAATTGCATTTCATCCATGATTCCAATTCTGCTCTTTGCCAGAGGGGCTGGAGCCAGATAGAAACACATGCACTCATCTGGTGGTTATGCCCAATCATTCAGAAATTTTGGCTTCAGGTGGTTGAGTATATTGCACAGATTCAAGATTCAAGATTGGACAATTTTATTCCCTTACACTAACAAACCTACAGGTCGCTATAGAAAGTCTATAACTCCACATTTACTTAATGCAGCTAAAACACTAATTTCTGTATAGTGGAGTGAGACCTCCTCTGCTGCATTTGTGGTTTAGTAAGATAGATCGTACTTGTTTAATGAAAAAAATTATCCTTCAAGACAAAGGTAAATTTTATAAATGAAAATTTGGTTCTGCTGATCCATTTTTAAAACATCTCAATTGTACATAGAAGTATTGTCCCAGGATCTTGCTGCTGATGTTGAGAAGTAAATGTTTTCCTATGTACCGTTGTGTGAAAAAGTGTTGGCCCCCTTCCTGATTTTTAATTGTTTTGCACGTTTGTCACACTTTAATATTTGAGATCATCAAACAAATGTAAATATTAGTCAAAGATAACACAAGTAAATACAAGTTTTTAAAGGAAGGTTTTTATTATTAAGGGAAAACAAAATCCAAACCCACATGGCCCAGTGTGAAAAAGTGTTCCCCCCCCCCGTTAAAACATAACTTAACTCTGGTTTATCACACCTGAGTTCAATTTCTCTAGCCACACCCAGGCCTGATTACTACCACACCTGTTCGCAATCAAGAAATCACTTAAATTAGACTTAGTGAAGTAGACCAAACGAGCCTCAAAAGGTACACATTGGCTGAGATCCAAAGAAATCCAGGAACAAATGAGAAAGAAAGTAATTGAGATCTATCGGTCTGGAAATGGTTATAAAGCCATTTCTAAAGCTTTTGGACTCCAGCGAACCACATTGAGAGCCATTATCCACAAATGGCGAAAACATGGAACAGTGGTGAACCTTCTCAGGAGTGGGCGGCCAACCAAAATTACCCCAAGAGCGCAGCGAAGACTCATCCAAGAGGTCACAAAAGACCCCACAACAACATCCAAAGAACTGCAGGCCTCACTTGCCTCAGTTCAGGTCAGTGTTCATGACTCCACCATAAGAAAGAGACGGGGCAAAAATGGCCTGCATGGCAGAGTTCCAAGACGAAAACTGCTGCTGAGCAAAAGAACAAAAGCTTGTCTCCGTTATGCCAGAAAACATCTTGATGATCCCCAAGACTTTTGGGAAAAATAAAATATGGTCTAGTAGTACCTATTAGTGCTTGGGATTTTATTGTAAAATGGCTTATTTTGCTTTACCCTATTTTTGTTATTGTTGTACCTTTCTTTCAAAATGTTTTATAAATATTTAATACAAAATAAAAAAGGAGTTTCTATTGCCTACTGTGATACTCTTAAAGATGCATGCTCTGTATTTTATGTTGGGCCAAAATCTTGTAGGACCTTTTTAAAAGTCAGCTCAAATCAATGCAGTCATATTTCACTTAAAACTTCTTGGCAGTATGAAGATTCACTCTGTTTTTCAATTCTCAAAACTTATTTACAAAATAATTTTTTCTACCCCCTCATATTGATCATATACAACAGGGGTCCTCAAACTACGGCCCGTGGGCCACATCTGGCCCGCCAGGGTCCTTGGCCCGGCCCGATCGGGTGTTAAGGCCGGGGAGCTGCAGGCCCCTACCTCCCGGCCGGCCGTTGTGAAAAAACGGGCAGCCGGGAGCTCTCTAGATAAGCCACGCCCGTTTGTGCTCGCCGAGCGGGAAAACACTGCATCCTTATTACCACTACTTACATACTGACCTTTAGACATGTGCACCAGCAAAAAAATTGTTTAGTTTAGTTTCGTTTTGAAAAAAAATTTGTTTAGTTTAGTTTCGTTTTGAAAAAAAAAATGTGTTTTGTTTTTCGGGTCCGAAATAAAATTAGTTTCGGACGAAATTCGTTAGCGGTAGTGCTGCCGAAATTCGTTTATGAAAAAAACAAAAACTTTACTCTCCCATGCCTGGATTTGAACCAATGACCTTCATAATGGCAATCCTATGCTTTAGTGGGGGACCCCACGTTTTTTCCCCCATTTTTGGGGCTGGGGTTCCCCTTTACAATTCCTACAGACCTTAAGGGTCTGGTATGGTCACTTTTTTTGTGTTATAAGGGGGGGTCCCTCCTAATATTCCTACCAGACCTAAAGGGTCTGGTATGAATTGGGGGGAAACCTCACGCTTTTTTTTTTCATTTTCTGCAGTCTGTAAAAAAAAATTCATTTTGCTGCAACAGAATTCGTCCAATAACGAATTTTGTTGCAGCAAAATGACATTAGGAAAAAAAATGACATTTAGTCATTTAGGTCAATAGGAGAATGCCAATTCAAAAGCAAAGAAAAAAAAATCTTTATCCATTACTCTCCCATGGCTAGACTTGAACCAGCGACTTGACAATGGCAATCCTGTGCTCTAACCTCTAACCTAGAAATGTTGTAGAAGGTAAATGTTATAATTTTTTTTTTCCTAATGTCGTATTGCTGCCACGAAATTCGTACAATAACGAATTTCGGGAAATCGGGAATTTCGGATTCCTTTGCATTCGTCTTAGCTTTAATTCGGAATTCGGAATGTGCATCCGAATTTCCGAAAATTCATCCAAAACGAATTTCGGAACGAACCGAATCGCACATGTCTACTGACCTTTGTCTTACAATTCACCAACCACTCTTTTTGTTTTCCACTTCAACCTCATATATGCATGATAGAGCTTTAACTTCCATTTTTGAATGGCACGGACAGCTGTGTCCACAGTCCATGCCGTTATGTCCATCACAGAATCATGACTGTTTTTAATGCAGTGCCGTCTGAGGACCAAAGATCACGGGCATCCAATATTGTGTTTCGGTCTTGTCAATTGCGCAGAGATTTCTCCAGATCCTCTGAATCTTTTCATGATATTATGTACTGTGGATAGTGATATATTTAAAGTCTTTGCAATTTTATGTTTATTCTGATTAACATTGTTAACTAAAAATTGTTCAACAATTTTTAGATGCAGCTTTTCATAGGTTGGTGAACCTCTGGCACCCAATCCTGTTACTGACCTGTTGCCAATTAACCTAATTAGTTGCAAAATGTTCTTCCAGTTCTTCCTTGTTAGTACCACTTACTTTTCCAGGTTTTTGTTAACCTATCCTAACTTTTTGAGAAGTGTTGCTGCCACCAATTCCAAAATTACCTTATTTGTTTTGTAAGATACGTTTTCTCAGTTGTACAATTGATATGTTTTCTAATTGTATATTGTAAAATATATAAACAAGGTTTAAGTTGCATAGAGATTGGGAGAGGCGCCACCTAAGAGCAACGTTTGCACACCTATATCAAGAGATTCATACATGTACCTTACTTTGGCACTTTATAAATCACTGTATGTACTGATAAGCTTTTGTTCTGCATTTTGATTGCTACTAACTGACAGACTTATTTTCATTACACTTTAAAGAAGATATATATGTTTTATGTGTTTTTTTAAGATACTGTTTTTATTTGATAGTTTTTAGCACTGAGGTTTGTATTTGATGTTTAATTGAGGGTTGTATTGCTCTTTTGCACATCTGCTTTCTATTTTATAGGGTATTAGATCAGATTAGGAGCGCAGATCTATTTATATATTTTTAAATCAACCCCATTGTCTTCTCTCATGAGTTACTGCAATAATGTAACTGTTATATGCACATTAAGCATTACAAAAACGATCCCATAAAAAGTTACTGGGAATTGTGCAACCACTTTGGCATGATATTTGAAATTTTAAAGATATTTTATAGGTCTTGCATTATTTTAATTTGTTATTAAGTTCCTATTGAACTTCTTTGGTTTTCTGTTTAGTAAAAACCAAGATATAGCACTATTTCACAATTTACTGTATATTATAACCTCCTAGAAATAATAGGCTTTATAGAGTCTACTAACCTAAACGAATATTAAACTGCTAAACTACATTGTGTTTTCTGTTTTATTTTATTTTGCTTTAAGATGTGGTGTATTCATATTGGGATGTTCTGTGTAGCATTATGACAAGCAATAAACCTATTCAAGGGTATAAGGAATGTAAAGGTTTCAGTTCTGTTTGTGTTCCTGACATTTCCAGTGTGATGTAGGAAAGATAGTGTAAAATACACTTTATACAAAGATAAATCATGTCAGTTTAGAAAATAGTTGGTCTAGTTCCTAACTTAACACCATCTACAGTCATTTTCTTAAAAGTCTATCAATTTTTATTAGATTTGATAGAAGGAACTATATACTAATTGTACAGAGCAGAAAGGTTAAAGCTGAAGCCTCTACAAATGCTGCACTAAGAGTCAATTTTTCATGTACGTTTTTGAAGAGTTTCACACCATTACTCTGAAAGGTTAAAAGTATTTGCACATCCACCAAAGTACTCACTAAAGTCAACACATCAACACATCAAATTATTTCCAGTATCCTTCAGGTAACAGATGAGAAACATCAAAGAGTTCCAGAAAGTAATGCCCTAATAGTTATTTTATTATATTGCTTTCCAAATTATTTCTTCTTATAGTTATTATACAGGATTTATATAGCGCCAATAGTTTGCACAGTGCTTTATAGTTGTAGTCAAATGCTGTTTGTATATCATAAGCAGGCCAGATTGATATTTTCTTCTTTAAAATGATACCAAATGTGCATTACAACATTCTTTTTTTATCAGCAGGATGCTCAATTGATACTATATTTTATAATGTTGATCACTGTGCCTTTTTCATTCCCTTTTATGTCCTGCTTACACAGAAACTAAGGAGCCTCCGATCCCAGAAATGTACTATTTTCGTGTTCTCTGTATTCTTGTAGCAAAGTTAGAGCCTGGTTTAGACTAATGATCTGGTAAAGCACGTGTACTGATGAAAAAACTGATTTCTAGACATGTACACAACAAAAAAATAGTTTTCAGGCGAAACAAATGAAAACAAAATAAGTTTTCATTCATTTCATCAAAGGAAACACATTGTTATGTTGTTTCGGATTCGGAGGCAACGAGCCTCCGAATCGGAAACCGCATACTGAAAACGCAGAATTAAGGGGCACCCACCGTCACGTTCTATTTTGGAGTATATCTTGGTATACACCAAGATGGCGGCGCCCGCATTTTCAAGCGGTCGATATGGATGCCGGTGTGTTCTGAAAATGAATTTATGTATGCCCGAATATAGTTTTTGTATATTCGAACATATGATAAATTTGTTATTTCGGATTCAGACGAACCGCCAAATCAACTGATTTTTATTGATTTGCAGGTTCGTCGGAATCCGAATGCACATGTCTACTGATTTCTGTTCAGCTGACTTCACTGTGCTGTCAGGCAATTCCAACATGTGCAAATCCAAGCTTACAGAAGGGTTTCCAGAATACACTACATTTAACCCCTTCAGGACTGAGCTTGTTTTCAGTTTCTGTTTGTAAATGACTGACACACTTTTTACATTTTTGCTGTGTTATTCTTCCACGGCAGTAATATACTTTCTTACTAAATGTACCCACACATATTATGTATTGTTTTTTAGAGGACAGATAGGGCTATATAATTATATCAAACATGTGTACCTAACACCTCACTTAGTTTGAATACAATATAAAAAATGAAGAAAAAACGTTAAAGAAAACACTTTTTTCCACAAGTTTTGATTATTATTTCTATACTCTGCTTGATAAATTAACTTTTTAAATTTTTGGTTATTATTAGGCTGCTCCAAACTTAGGAACAGCTAATAATAACCTTAGAGACTGATCCTGACAGCATGTCAGAATAAGATCTCACTAAAGGTTTCTGATCGTGCCGAGACAATCAGAAGTGATACATGTCAGGCACAGAGATACATTGTAACATTATGCCTGAAATGTATCACACAGCTTCATAAACATCGGGCCAGTCTATGGAGCTGTCAAAACGAATAGCAGAGAGGTGACTCACTCTGCTACCTCTCTGCTATCTTTAGCTGTCAAATACCGGATTGCTATTTAGCAATCCGGTATTTGTATGTAATGGCTTCATTCTTTCATTAATGAAAGAAGCTTTTACAAAAGCTTAACTATTTCATTAATGGATGCCTCAATACTGAGGCATTCATTAATGAATGATAACCGCTGAGAATCAGCGGTTACCAGCATTACAGAGCCGCAAATAACTGGTCACTTACAGTGTACATGGCCAGTCATATAGGCACTTTGTGGCGGGGCGTACAGTGTACGTCTCCTGTCACTAAGGGGTTAAAGAGACTCCATCACTCTCTTATTTGCCCACTTGCTGACCCATATATAATTATTTTAGCTGCTGCTTCCAGGTATGGGTGAGCATGTGACCACCTCCTAGGATGCAGGGCTCCAGCCTGAGCAGGCACAAGTTGGAACACAGCAACGTGAGAAGGATGATGATGTTATCAATCCCGTGTAATATCTGACATCATCCATCATGTAGTTTACACTGGGTTAGTACTCATCACTCTGATGATAAATGGAGCAGCAAGGAAGCATTGGTGAAGTAGGTAAAAATTAACCATACTCTATTTTCAATACAATCTAGAAGATATGTTGTCTGGGCATCATACTGCTTTGGAATATCATCTTTATTCATATTCCTTTAGCATGACATATGGATGCCATGGCATCCATATGTCATGCTAAAGGAATACGAATAAAGATGATATTTCAAAGCAGAATGGTGTGCCGAGAAGATATCTTCTAGAGCAGGGGTCTCAAACCTCTGGCCCTCCAGCTGTGGTGAAACTACAAGTGCCATGATGCATGTCTCTTCAGGAGTCATGTTTGTGGCTGTGAGAATCTTGCAATGCCGCATGGGATTTGTAGCTCCACCACAGCTGGAGGGCCGGAGGTTTGAGACTCCTGTTCTGAGTGTATAATGTGGTGCCATCCACCAGTTGTTCCAGCACCTGTTGTATTCTGGAGTACATTGTTACAGTGTGCAATGGGGATATTGCTAATCCTATTTTCAATCCATTGCAGTTTAAGTGTTCTGCTATCTATCTATCTATCTATCTATCTATCTATCTATCTATCTATCTTCAAATCCATTGCAACACCCAGAAAATTTAATTTTCCAAGAAATAGTTGAAAAAAGAACACTTTTATCCCATAATATTTTCATTTGAACAACTTTCTAGATGTGTGTTCATGTCTAAAAAGAGGTGACCTGGAAAACTGGCAAACCTGACTATTTTTAAATTGATCTAATGTCATTATTTATTTTACCATTATATATGTGATTACAAAAATAACTTAATCCATCACTCACATTGTTGTGGAGGAATTTTGGCCCACTCTTTTTTACAACGTTCCTTCAGTTCATTGAGCTTTGCGGGCATTTGTATATGCACTGTTATGCATTGTTTGTGATGGTATGCTGTGTTTGATTTTTGACAAACATTGTGATGAACATTATGGCCAAACATCTCCACTTTGGTCTCATCTGTCCAAAGGACATTGTTTCAGAAGTTTTGTGGTTTGTTCAGATACAACTTTGCAAACCTAAGCTGTGCTGCGATGTTCATTTTAGAAACCCTTCCAAACAAACCATACTTTTAACTTTAACATTTAACATGCTAACTGGGGCATGTAGAGTCTAAGATGTAACTCATGTTTTTTACCGTTTCTCTGAACATTGCACAGTTTGACCTTGGGGTGAATTTGCTGGGATGTCCACTCCTGGGAAGTTTGGCAACTGTCTTGAATGTTTTCCACTTGTGAATCATCTTTCTCACTGTAGATTTTTTAAATGGTCATATAACATGCCCCAGATTGATGGGGAGCAACAATTGCGTCTTTAAGATTGTTGCTGATGTCTTTCCTCCTTGGCATTGTGTTACCACACAACTGAATGCTCCAAACCAGCAGACTGCTAAAACTTTGGTTTTTATAGAGGTGACCACACTTGCTGATGATCATTTAAAGGCATTTGATTAGCAGCACCTGGCTGCTACTTAGTCTCTTAATTCCTATGGAAGCATTAAGGGTGTAATTAGTTTTTCAAACATGTCTTTTTGATGTTGGCTTTATGTTTGTAAAAGAAAAAATGACACGGTGTAATATGTCATGTGTTGTTGTTCATCTGAGGTTGTATGTACCTAATTTTAAGACCTGCTAAGGCAGCCGTGTGAAAGACCGACCTGAAGTGAAGTGAGCCGAACGCTGTTCGGCTATTCCCTTCAGGCTGGTACGGCTGATTTCAGCCATATATCTGAAATCAGCCGTACATCGGGTGGCTTCACGTGGCTTCTGGTCGGCCGAACATGCTCAGCATGTTCGGCCGACCCGAAGTGCAGGAGGAGTTCGACTCAGCTGATCCAACAGCTGGATCCGCTAAGCCGAACCTCCGGCAGGCTACTCGCTGCTGTTCAGTCTATTCTTATAGATGCCGAACAGCAGTGAGTGAATAGCCGAATGCCGCTGAGCGGCATTCTTCTCTGCTGTTCTGCTCGGTCCCTGGGAGGGACCGAGCAGAACAGAAAAATAGTTTAAAAAAGTACAAAAAAATAAATAGAAAATGATTGTGTGGAGCTAGCAATGACAGCTAGCTCGGCCAATAGTTTTCTATTGGCCGGTGGTTCTGCTGCCGTCAAAAAAAATTAAAAAAATAAAACTCTCACCGGCACTCTGGGAGTCTCCCGCTCCCAGCCGCCCAGGAGAGAAACACTGCTTTTTTTTTTTTCTTTATTCTGACACGGAGCCGTGTCAGAATAGAAAAAAAAATGTTTGCCCATGCGAATGCATTGCCAGATTCCTATTGGCTATTTCAATTTGCAATAGCCAATCGTAAACTAGCATTGTACCCGCCCTCTGCAGATTTACCTGATGGAGAACTGCAGCAGAGGGCGGCCAGGAGCGGGAGACTCCTGGAGCGCCAGGGAGAGTTTGCTGTCTGGAGATCAGTGTCCCTGGTTAGCTGGTAACCAGGGATGCTGATCTCTCTGCAAATGGCCGGAGCCAGCCGTAAGATCACGACTGGCTCCGCCCAGCTGGCAGAAGCAGGCTGTCGGCTGGCCGCTCGGACAGCTTCAGCTTTCAGCACGGCTCAGCCGAGCCGAGGCATATGCCTTCGGCTCGACTGAGCCGCTCGGCTAAGTTCGGGAGGTGTACGGGCTATTCTGAATAGCCTATACAGCAGCCCTTCGGTTCTACTGAACCGAAGGGGTCCTGGGGCCAAAGCTAGCTAAAGAATAGCTGCAGTTAAGCAATACAGTTGGGTCTCGGCTGCAGTTAAGCAATACAGTTGGGTCATCTCTGTGCCCCAGCCTGTGCCTAGGCAATGAAGATTTATAGCAGATTAATGAGCTTTTCACTTTTCTCTCTTTTACTTGGCATGTTCATTTTCTGCACATGGGCATACAGTAAACCTAAGGCTCAGGGTACCTTCCCAAAACATTTCCACATCTTCATCTTCTGCTTACAAAGTGTCTATGAACATTTTTGGATTGTGAATTAGCTGCAACCACATTATAATTTTAACAAAGTAGATCAATTGATTTATGAAATAACAATAAATCCATTTATATGTTAAGCAACGCATTTAAATGTTGTTTTTGCCTCTACTCAGTTTTACCTGGCTGGCTGCAAATGGTGAGCATCACAGTGCATAGAGTATGGGCAGCGATAAGAAAAGAAAGTGTGGACTGTTGATTAATGAAATTGTGCAGAAATAACAGGAGGCTGGAGTGAAGGAGAATTTAGGGAGGACCAACTACATGACTGTAAGAAAGAAAAAGACCTAATGACAAAATGGGAAGGAAATATGTTCTGAAGAGAATAGTTATGAACAAGTCAAATAAATCTGCTACCTGAGCTCCACAAGTCAAATAAATCTGCTACCTGAGCTCCACAGCAAAAGGCAGAGATGTATACTAGAAATAAAAGCAAGATAAGCTGCTGAAGAGAATGCCATTATTCACTAAAAACTTTTAAAAGATCAAGGATTTTGTCACAGAAATCTAAAATTCAGGTTCACAAATCTATTTTCAAATCTATTGTTACATATGCAACAGAGATGTAGATAAAGGAAAAGCAAAAGTGGACAGATTTAACATGTAGGAAAAAAGGATTTAACAATGATTTTTTTGGAAGAATGTTTAAACAAAGAAAATGGAAAATAATGGCAAATAATTATAATAATTAATAATTATTTATAATAATTAATGACAATAATAATTAATGGCAATAAAAATTAATGGCCATAATTAATTGCAATTAAAAATAATTATACAACGACTATGAATATTGAATTGTAGTTGCACATGAAAGAAATGCAGTAGAAAACCCCACAAATGTTTGAGGACATCATCAAATTGTTGTAAGATCAAAAATGAGCTAGACCAATAATATAGAAGAAGACCTAGGAATAATAGATATAGTGGAATGTGCTAAGGCCAGGGTCTTTCAAGAGCTTAAGTTCTTGAGGCAAAGGTCACGATCTTTCTTTAGTTTAGTGAATGTGGTGAAAATTTACTTTTTTTAAAACAGATTAGAGTCAACAATCTGTACCCTCTAAAGTAAAAATTCCCTCGCAAAGTGAACAGCCTATTTGCCCTTAGTAAAATGAACCCCTATATGCATTATGATAATCCGTCTGTAAAGCCCTTTTAGATGGAATAATATGCACCTTCAATCTGGAGCTGGTACATTCTGAGCTGTTCTGTGCAGCCTGGTAACAGAGTTTTGATTGGCCAAAAGTCAGAGCCAGTTAGAGCTAATTAGTTTGGAATGCCTCCTGAAAAATAAATTAATTTTCCCTATGACAAAGTGAAATTTGGAACATAGAGAGAAAATTACTTTAAGTAATGGAAACTTTGTCATTGCCTTCTCTGGAAAGTTAAAGAGACTCCATGTACTTTGCAATAGGGATTAGATTGGTAAAAGAAGCCCTTTTATTGGATATTCCCAGATGCGAGTATGAAATATTGGATGTGGCCATGTGTTACCATGTGTTACCTGATTTTCACCTGATCCAAAAAAAGAATGATAAACAGTCCAAGATGGCCTGGAAGTTTGTCTGGAATGAGATATATCTGCCACCAAGTTAGGTAAGGTTGTGCAGTAAAATAGATTGCAGTGCTGGCTTTAAATAAGAGCTTTTTTGTTTTTGGGTTTTGGAGCCTGGAACAGGGAGAGTGAGAGTGGGCTTTTCTGCTTTCGCTGAATTCTGTTTTAGCTGGTAGTGAGCATGTGTAGGCTCAATCTGTGAAGCTAGAAGATTGAGAGCTAAATGAGTTACAGATTTTCTTGAACTGAAAATGCAAAGCGCACAGCTAACCCCTATCAGGCATTCCAGCGATCCACACTTGTTGCACGGATGTCTCTCTTCTGGAGTAATAGGCTCAAAAACTGTAGAACCAGCATACGATGATCTTCCAAAGAAATTCAAACTTTATTCCACATGCATCTATACAAAGAACAGCCACTGATGTGTTTCTGCCTTACTCGGCCTTAGTCATAGCTGTTTGTGAGCTAACACCAACCCCACTAAAATAGCATGCCATGCAGGGTGGGGAGAAACACTTAGGAGCACCTGTATATAATAAACAGTCCATGTGATTAAATTAAAACTCTTTTTGGACTCTTAAGCTGTTCTGCTTCTTTTAGTATCTTTTTCCTTTTCTTCTTCTTTTTGTCTGTTTCTTCCTTCTTTAGGCTCACACACGTGAGCTGTTTAGTATATTGATGTTGGACAGAAAGTCTTCTATGTATATAGATATGGAGGAGGTCATACCAAATGTTGCTTCAAACACAGGTGGATCCCTATGCCTGATATTCCTCTAAGATTGTTTTGATTTTGTTTTTGTTGATGGGGGATAATTTTGCAAAAGTAGGTGGATAGATATGTTCTGTTTGACAGAATTATTATGCATTGTGTGTATGGTTTCTAGGGATCCTCTCTTACTACCTGACTATGCTAATG
The DNA here is from genome assembly GCF_000935625.1 of Nanorana parkeri. Lineage (NCBI taxonomy): Eukaryota > Metazoa > Chordata > Amphibia > Anura > Dicroglossidae > Nanorana > Nanorana parkeri. Next base: position 516,389 of record NW_017307461.1, on the reverse strand, counting down.
GGGAAGTGTGGAATGTGGAATATTTAATAAAATACTTTGAAAGTTAAATTAAAACAAGGCAGAGGAAAAGAGGAGAGTACACACTTCAGAATTATGGGTAAACATCATCAAAATCAAACATTAAAAAATAAAACCCATAATGACAGTGGGACACTAACATCAAAATATTATGACAATCACTAATTGTATAATACTAGTGACCCACCGATAGTTAAGTCACTGTGGAATCTAAAATTACAAATAAATAAGAGATCCACAGGGCTTCATATTGCAACAGTTTTCTAAGCACATCATCTCCTCTAAGAATAGGAAGCACCCCTCGACAAAAAAAAACCTGCATGTTTCCGCAAAACACTGGAAACTGAAAAAAAGGGAATCAAAAGGGGGTATTGAATTCATGTTCCCTCTACAGATCTTCTTGAGGCTAGGTTCACACATGACTGATTTATTGTGCAGATTTAGCCATGTGATATCACACAAACCGAGATTTGCATTCGAGTCTATGGAAGCTGTTCACACCTTTGCGATTCGTCACGTGATAGAAATCGCTTGTCGATCAAAAAGGTGCAGGAGATATTTTTTGGGCAGTTGTCACGCAATTTTGGTCCCATAGACATATCTATGCATTGAAAACTGCACGACAACCACACGGTTTTCAAAGCAAAATTGCTTGAACAAAAACGTGCAACAATTGCGGGAAAACAGTTCACCAGGTGTGAACCTAGCCTGAATGTCAAAGTTTGGGATATGGAGGCTTGAGCCCAAGAAATTACTTCACCCTCACCGACATGTCCTTAAAACTTAAAACCATACTATATCTGATGCTGTGGTGACAGTGTTATTGTTTCGATTTCCTACCTACAGTGGGGCACCCAGAGAGACTCTTCTTTTTTTTACTGATCCAACAGTTTTTTTCAGTTTTTCATCACTTTTTTAAATACTTGCATTCCAACTGTATAGTTCAGAGCCAGTTTTCCAACTAGCTCCTCTGTTTAGTTATCAGTAAGGATATTTTCCACTACTATGTTACTTCTCAGTAAGTGGCTCATCTCTTCTATTTTTCACAATCAGTCATTAAATTCCAGGCCCTGCAGTTGCTTTTTCAGAAAAATTCATTTAACAGGGTGTTGTTCTGCTACAGAACAAGCTGCATAAGTTTGACGCTAGAGCCTCTCCTTTATGACAATTGTTAGCAGAAGTGGGTATGTTTTATTAGCTCTTCTAATTATATTATCATGTACAAGGATTTTGTAGGTGAATGATAGGATATCTGCATAACGTAATGGAGTCACTTGTGCCACTGAACAAAAAAATGCATACCTATTATATTTCTAAATACTGCTGTAAATGTTTGAAATACCCCCAGTGCTATATTATCCTTTCGTAGCACACAAAAGAATAAAAGAGGACAATAACCCTACTCTCCAATACATTTATAGCATCCTAGTTATAAATGTTAAACAAAAGTAAATACCACAGGAAGATTGTTATACCGGCTACAGTCTTTTTGTTTATTTCATCCCTGCTTTAATTTTAGCATGATTATTTATTGTACACATGAACTTTATCTCCCGCTGGCAAATAAAGAATGTAGTTTTTTTTCACTAAATTCCTTTTTCCTTTAGATGTAGGTACACAGCTACATCTAAAGGAAAAAGGTCACTCCTTTGTAAACAGTCAAGTACGCATCCTAGACAGAGAAGGGGACTGGTTCAAAAGTGGTGTAAAAAAGGCCATTTTTGTTAAAATGGAGACGCCAAGCTTGAATAGAGGAGGGGGATTAGACATCTACACATACAATGCTGTTTTAACACCTCTCAATTGGTCAGCATAATAACACCTGCTAGCTCCAAACATGCAAATGCAATCATCACCTTACCTAAATGAGGCATCTGACCCCATGCTGGTTATGATACCAGAAGATTATGTTGATTGGAGTAACATTCACTATATTTATTGCCAGATAATTTTTGTACAAATCATTCTGAATTGAAAAAGCTACTTGGATGACCATCAAAACATCTTCAAGAAAAATACTGCAAATCCAGTTGCCTTGATTTATTTTTAACAGATATTTTTTTGAAAATGGCACTGCTGTACATGGCTCTGTGACAGGATCTGTAAATGAACAAACTGCAAGTCCCATCACTTGTAGTTCTCAATGGAATACTACTGTGATTAGGTCACTGCACTTGTAGTTCATTTATTCTTCCTCCTGTCCTGGCTACTGAAAGTCTGCACCTTGATATGGACAGGAACAGCAGGGGAAATCTGCAGGAGCTAGAACATTGCACTGATGATACCCTGATTGCAGTTGCAATGCTTTACTGGCTCCAATGCAAAAAAATAATACATGCACATTTTTGTCTTTTATGAACCCACCCATCTTTTTACATCCTGAAAAAAGAACCACACCTGAGATTGAATGTGCCACATGGGACTTAGGGCATTCAGAATGTAGCTGTTGGTCATCTAGAAGTCAATATTTATTGAAGATCAGCACCAATTCTGCTACATGAGCGCACATATTTCTTATTTAATGCTTTAGTAGTATTCTCTATGACATATGGGAAGAAGATCTTCATGTTTATTTCCTCATTGTCAAGCATGCAGATTTGCCCCTTGTTTTTATCTAATGCTTTAAAAAAATACCATATGCCTAGATGACTAAAGTGGTTTATTATTATTTTTTCCTATGTCGTTTTAAATAATTTCAGCAGAAGCACACATAGACCAGTAAAGATAGATATAAAACATTTCTTTTGTGCTACCCCATACTAAATAAGAATTGCATCTTACATTTGCTCTTTAAAAACCCCCATCTCTTATAACATAAAACTAATCATATTGCTTTTACTTTCTTTTCTGAGAGTTTTGCCTGTTAATAGCTAAAGTGCCTCCAAAATGTTGCCAGGCAACATCACATTCCCTCTTTTGACCTGCAGTCATCATGCAATAATGAATTAAAAGAGAGGAGATCGCTTTAAATGGTTGGCCTTCTTCATCCCTTAAAGTCTAACCTATTCATGGCCATAACATATGTTTCCCATGGAATACCAATGCCCTGACATAATTAACATTTTTCTCCCTTCATTTAGTGTTTGAAGGCAGAGTTTTATAAGAACATATTATTTTGGATAATTTTCACAGGAAAGAACAAAGGCTGCTTTTTTGTTTTGTTTTTAACTATCTGCATTGTTTGCATAACAAATACATGTGTATGAGAATGGGCAGTATTGGTGCTGCAGTGTTCACCCAGTCAGGCAGAACTAATTTCTTGGATGTCTCGTAATGCACACAAAGCTGCTCTGTAGCTGCTTTTGACAATGAGCTAGTGACTGGGAAAAAATAGCTTGAAGAACATAGTTACATCACTTGACTGTGAAAATCCTTTCAACAAATCATGCTGTCGTAATAGTCTACTAATGCATAATTATTACAGGGGAAAAAAAGAAATTTCGATGTCTGGGATACTCTGCAGAAATATCTAACCTAATCCAAGTAACCAGCATGCTCCTTGCCACTAGCAATGTTATACTGATTACTTTTTTTCAGCTTTTGCATAGTGAAATGTAAAACAAAATGTGAAGGATATCTTTAGCTGTATTTGGGACATGGCCATTGGCCTCAAAGTCTATTTCTCTACACGTTGAGCACTTAATTAGCAGAGAACTTACATCATCTTTAAATGTAAGTGTCTAAATCTGTCCTTAGTCTGACAAAGTCATAAAGTCTTTCTGAGCCAAAGTTTAAATGGAGTCTCCTTGCTGTTATAATGCAATCCATTCTCACAGTTCTTGCTGGCCAGTACCATGTCTATGGTTTACTGATCCCTTGAAAGGTGTAAAACAAGAAAAAATTGCCAAATTAATTTTCCACATCAAAGATTAAGTCAGTTAGGTTAAGTTTTGTTTTTCTACATTCAGAACTGAAAAACATAGAATAGAAATGAGCAGTGATACTCAACAAAACCAGTTAGCAGCAGTGGATTATTGGAAAATGCTCTTAAGCGCTTCCTGCCCGGCTGTTGTAATTAAACGGCCGGCCAGGAGCTTCTTGTATGTAGAAGGTGCGTGCGAGCGAGCGATCGGGAAACTGTCAAAATTTAAAAACAGGTAGCGATACCTGTTTACATACAAGCAATCTGGTGGCTATAGAGTTGATGGATCGCTTGTATTAGGTGACGATCGGTGAGCCCCTCCCACCCCCTCCCTCTGCAGTGCTGGTCCCGGGCTCCGCTGTGCCCGGGGCAGGCTGGGACCAGCACGGCAGCTCTGTGACAGAAAATCAGAGGGAAATCAGTACACAACCTCCCTCCAAGCTCCTCTCTGGTGTCAGAATGTGGAAGTGATGTATATTACATCACTCCCGCATTCTGCTGTCCCTCTCCGGCTACAGATGCTCGAGATAAGCTGGTGAAGCAGATCTCTGTTTCATCAGCTTCTTTGGGGTCCCTAGCTGACATTAGGGGTCTTAAAGACCCCTGATGTCTCCATAAAGATGACCTGTCACATCCTCTTTCCTATCACATAGGGGGCTTCTTAGTTAAGTGAAAAAAAGTAAACAAAAAACAAAAAACTAAAGTTCCCCCCAAAAAATTAAGTTAAGAAAACAAAAAACACAACATGTTTTTAAAAGTCCCCAGCTCCACATACACGTGCACAGACATGCGTTGGGTGTGCATACGCGTGAAAATGACGATTGCGCCCATTACGCCACACATGTTGCATATCACTGCGAATATCAGAGTGAGGGCAATAATTATAGGGACATTATTCACTGATCACACTAAGTTGATGAGCAGTAAAAGCTTGTAAAGCATCACCTATGGCCAAGTTTGGGTATGGTATTTTACTGAGATTTCGCAGGCGCATGGAATTTTAAAGCTCAACATGTTTGGTGTCTATTTACCCGACGTGACCCCGCCTTTTATGTTTTACCAAAAATATAGGTAAGAAACAATGTTTTTTAACATAACGTAGAGAAAACATTTTTTTTTAATTTAGGTACTTTTTTCATTATATAGTCAAAATTAAAAACCCCCCAGTGGTGATTAAATACCACCAAAAGAAAGCTCTATCTGTCCCCAAAAATGGTATAAAATGTATTTCAGTACAGCGTTGCATGACTGAATAAATGTCAGTCAAAATACTGCAGGGCTGAATACTGAAAAAAGGCCAGGACAGGAAGGGGGTGTTAACACTTTAAGTGGTTAATGTTACCATTTGGAAGATTAAGAAATAATTTGATGATGAACAGGGTTTAATAAAAGGAGACCCGTGACCAGCACCTAGGTAATTTGCAACAGGTACCAACACCTACAATAAGCCACAGTAAGGCAAGTCTCCACTTGCAGTCCCTAATCCAAGATAAGCTTGTGGTGCACACCATACTTAGCAATGAAAGTTCACTTTATTGATGTGAATGGTCAGAAGTAGTGACAGTGATGTTAAATTCCTGAATCAATAGCTGAAGTGATAGCCTGTCCTATCAAATTGCTTTATTTTTAGATAGTGAGGCATGAGCTAGAACTTACTGTTTATATACCATTTTATATTTATATTATTACATTTATATTTTATTTACTGTATATCAGTTTATATTTATTTCTGTGTTACTGTTAAGGAGATTTTTCAATTATCTATCTATCTATCTATCTATCTATCTATCTATCTATCTATCTATCTATCTATCTATCTATCTACACACACTCACACTATATTGCCAAAAGTATTGAGACACCCCTGCAAATCATTGGATTCAGGTATTCCGTGAAATTTCCTTGCTACTAAATATTCCACGGTCAACTGTTAGTGGTATTATAACAAAATGGAAGCAAATGGGAACAACAGCAACTTAGCCATGAAGCAAAGCATTGGATGCAGTTGTCATGGATCGGGGCTCACAGGTATGAATTGGAGTCAGGTATGTGGACCCTTTCTACTACACTGGCAGGGACACTTATAGAAAAGGGTCCAAGCAGTGTAGGCTGGACTGTCACCGATCGGGGCTCACAGGTATGAATTTCAGTCAGGTATGTGGACCCTTTCTACTACACTGGCAGGGACACTTAGATAAAAGGGTCCAAGCAGTGTAGGCTGACGACTCCCAGAGCTGGAGTACAAGCAGGGGAACTGAATGAGGCAGTGGAACACAGAATAGGCTGGTAGGACAACGTACAGGCAGGGTGCTGCAATGCTAGATAAGTGGCATGGGGTCCCCCAGGATGTGGATTCTAAGGGCCAGCTGGTTTTCACCAGAGCTCCTGATGGTGGAGATGGGCTTGGCTGCGTGCTGACCCAAGGTCACAATCCCTAGGTCCACTGAACTCACCTAACAGCCAAGAATCATTGACAAGACCAGACTTCTGGACAGGTTGCAGACACACATAAAAGGGACAAAACAAAGGTCAGGGACAGACAGAGGACCGGGACTTCCAGGGACAATCTGAAGACTGGGATTTCCAGGGAATAGCCAAAGGATAGGGACATGGAAAAACTACAAGGCACTCAGGTTCAATCACAAACAAGGGGCTCAGCATCTAGCTTGGGTAATCCTTGCTCGGGCAACGTGCTGTTCACTGCCCTGGGTTTAAATAGAGACAGGAAGAGGGAGGATCCACAGGATTGGCCACAAGCGGACTGCGCTGATTGGCCGAGAAGCTGGATAAGAAACAGCAGGTCAGCCGATGCCTAAAGCTGCCAGGCTGGTGCAAGAGTGAGTCAGGTTCAGAGCACATTCCTGGAGGACTACAAGCACCAGAAGAGCCCTGCATGCCTGCAGAACCATGGGTAAGAGGTATGTATATACTTGTAGAACTACAAGTTACAGCTCAGCTGCAAGTCTGCAGCTGAACTGTGACAGCAGTGATGTAAAGTATGCCACCACTGAACTCTAGAGAAGTGGAGACGTGTTCTCTGGAGTGATGAATCACGCTTTTCTGTCTGGCAATCCGATGGACATTTCTGGGTTTGGCAGTTTCCAGGAGAACAGTACTTGCCTGACTGCATTGTGCCAAGTGTAAAGTTTGGTGGAGGGGATTATGGTGTGGGGTTGTTTTTCGGGGGTTGGGCTTGGCCCCTTAGTTCTAGTGAAGAGAACTTTTAAGGCATCAGCATACCAAGACATTTTGGACAATTTCATGATCCCAACTTTGTGGGAACAGTTTGGGGATGGCCCTTTCCTGTTCCAACATGACTGTGCACCAGTGCACAAAGCAAGATCCATAAAGATATGGATGAGCCCGTTTGGGGTGGAGGAACTTGACTGGCCTGCTCAGAGTCCTGACCTCAACCCAATAGAACACTTTTGGGATGAATTAGAGTGGAGACTGCAAGACAGGCCTTCTCATCCAGCATTAGTACCTGACCTCACAAATGTGCTTCTGGAAGAATGGTCAAACATTCCAATAGACACACTCTTAAACCTTGTGGACAGCCTTCCCAGAAGAGTTGAAGCTATTATAGCGGCAAAGGGTGTGACAACTCAATATTGAAACCTACAGACTAAGACTGGGATGCTATTAAAGTTCATGTGTGTGTAAAGGCAGGCGTCCCAATACTTCTGGCAATATAGTATATATATTGTGGGGAACCCCAGGGGTACACATGCGTCTTCAACACAGTCCGATATAAATAAACGTTTTTTATTTCATCCAGCGGTAACAGAACAAACTTTCTTCAGCAAAACGGTAAAGTAAAAGGCTTTCCTCAGCAAACATCAAACATAAAGATAAAGTCCTTCAATATGATTGCACTGCGTAGTGCGTTTAGGTGATCTCACCAAGATAGAGTCCACTTGCTTCTGAGCAGCCACACACACAGACCTTTCTGTCTGTCTCTCAGCTTCCCCACTCCTCTCTCACCTGTGTTACTTTTTAACAGGAAGGACTGTAGGGGAAGTACCTGCCCTCCCAAGTTAACCCCTTCTTTGCTCTTAGCCCTGCTGACTCTCCACATATCCCCCCCTCTGTCCTTGGCCAGGGGCCTGGACAAAATTACTATAGACCCGGGAAAGGGCGTCTGCATTCTGATGTACTTTCCCCGGTCTATGCAATACTTTAAATTTAAAGTCTTGAAGGGCAAGTAACCATCTAGTGATTCGTTCTTTAGGGATCAGCTTTCCCTGCAGTTTGTCTGCTCTAAGCAGGGTTACGACACTTCCAGAGTCAAGGAGGGCAACAACCTCCCTCCCATTAACGTGCACCACTCTCTCATGCGGTTTTTCGCTGGTGGATACACAAGCTGCATAGGCATACAGGGAGCGGCACCGGCTAACGTCACACTCCATTGGCTCCTCTCGCTTTGGACACTGGGCCGCCAGATGACCCAGTTGATGGCAGGTCCAGCAACGCATGTCACAGGGTCCTCTTTCCAGGGGCAAGTTCCTGGGGGGGTTAGATGCCTCTGTGCCTTTATTAGGAATAGCCCGCACCCGAGCAGACACAGTGCGTATGTCTGTGGACATCCTTGTCCCAGGGCACGCCTCTCTGATTGGTGCAGGTTCCCCAGACAAACTCTCAGCACAGGTGTATCGCTCTACTGCTGTAGCCATCTCATCCAGGGTTTGGGGTTCTGTCTGGGTCACCCAACGATACAGTCCCTTGGGGAGGCCATGCACAAAGCGGTCCAGGGCAACCCGCTCAACGAGCTGCTGTGGGGAAAGTTTATCTGGCTGTAACCAGTCCTTCAGGAGGTGCAGCAGGGCAAACAACTGTGCGCGGGCAGGCTTGGCCTGGTCATAGCGCCAGGCAGGGACCCGGCTTGCCCTTAATGTAACAGTTACCCCCATTCTGGCCAAAATCTCTGCTTTCAACTGCGTGTAAATGCATGCGGTTTCAGGGGCCAGATCAAAATATGCTTGCTGGGACTCACCCATTAAGAAAGGGGCCAGTACATCTGCCCAGTCCACCTCAGGCAGTCCTTCACGTGTGGCCATTCTCTCAAAGAGGGAAAGATAAGCCTCCACACTGTCTGCTGGGGTCATCTTTTGCAGAGCCCGCTGCACAGCCTTCCGAGGGTTACTTGGCATTTCTCCAACCCCCTGGACCCTTCTGATTTGCTGCGTCTCTGTGGTTTGTAATGCTGCAATATGTTCAGCCAGCAGGCGATTGGTCTCCTGTTGTGCTGCAACTGCCTGTGCACTGATCTGCTGTTGAGCCACTGCCTGTGCACTGATCTCCTGTTGTGCTGCAACTGCCTGTGCACTTATCTGCTGTTGAGCCACTGTGGCTTGTACAATGCTCTTAACCAGCTCCTCCATTTCTTTTCCTGGGGTTTGCAATGCTTGTGCAGTCTTTACCCAGGACACCCGACTGGCGTGTACCCCTCAAAGTGCCCGCATTCTCCACCAATTGTGGGGAACCCCAGGGGTACACATGCGTCTTCAACACAGTCCGATATAAATAAACGTTTTTTATTTCATCCAGCGGTAACAGAACAAACAGCTTTCTTCAGCAAAACGGTAAAGTAAAAGGCTTTCCTCAGCAAACATCAAACATAAAGATAAAGTCCTTCAATAAGATTGCACTGTGTAGTGCGTTTAGGTGATCTCACCAAGATAGAGTCCACTTGCTTCTGAGCAGCCACACACACAGACCTTTCTGTCTGTCTCTCAGCTTCCCCACTCCTCTCTCTTTCAAGGGCATTCCCTCTTCTTAAGAGCCTCTCATCAGAGCCACCTCCTAAGTGGAAGTGATAAGTGTTTTATCCATGTACAATTCTGTGTGAGTGTTTTTAACCTTTATTCATTAAACTTTCCGTAGTTACATCACAAGGCCAGTGTGCTGTAGTGTCTTCTATGTTCTGTATAACCTGTGTAGCTGGAGAATGCCATTTCCACATTGTGATCCTTGGCAAAAAAACAGCAATATGTTAATATAGTTCTTGATTGTGGAGTGCTTTTGGATCTGCATACAAAATTACATAAACAAACGATATGACCGCCTTAAATTGGTTTATCATCGTTTTAACTGTATGTAAAACCTAGCAATGGACTTCACCTATTTGCTCCCTTTTGGTCTCTTTTTATATACCATTGAAGGCATTTTGTTATACCTGTTTGAGAAGTGAAATAAATCCTGCCAGAAATACAGTGCTGCCCTGTGTCCTGTTATACCAAGCAATGTTAAAGTATAGTAAAGTATGTTGGAAGTGTAATATAATTACGGAACACCTCCCCATCTTATAGAGAAGGAGGGGCACTTTCGTCCTTAAACACTTTCTGTCCTAGGGTGACAATGCAAGTCTTCCATAGATACAGTACAATGAGTGAGCATTGCCACTCTAGGGCAAGAAGGGTGTTACTGGCAGGATTACTAGATGAAAATAAAGGAAATAAGTGTCAGGAACCTGTAGATCAGGCAAAATACCTGCTGGTGACATTATGGTTCTTGGACCAGAATTCTGCAATCCACCAGCGGGTGTCACACCATTATTTAACTCTACCTTACTGATCACTATTGATCACTCCTTGCATCATCATTTGTCTGTCTGTATCTGCTCTGTATCTGACCCTAAACTTCCTTTTACCAGCATGTTCCAATCTCCTGAATACCTTTCTTTTACTTGCTTTCCTGTCTGACCCAGCCCTATTTGATTTCCCTGAGCTCATTGCCATTCATATTTGCCATTTTGTATATAGTTAGGTTAGGTTGCTTTTTACTTTGGATGAAGGTTTTACCAATTTGTATTATTGCCATATACTGTATGTTTTCTTTTTTGTTAATGTGTTAATAAAATACATAGACTTGAAAAAGCTTCTTTACTCCCTTAAAAAGCCAGTGCTCCTGGCAAAATATTGGATCTTGCTTGGACATTTTCTGCCATGTATATCCTGCACATGGAGCCTGGTGACTGGGACATATTTTGTTATTGTTTACTATGCTTGTGAGGATCCATTTAGACTGAGGTACAGATGTATACAAGCTGCATTTCACTCTCTCATCATCTCTCACTTCAAATATTGCAACTCCCTTCTTGTTGCCTTACCTTTACACAGATTCTTCCCCCTTAAGTCTACCATAAATATTACTGCTAGATTCACCCACCTTACCAAGTTTCAGTGGCCACTGTCTCTCTCACAAAATTCCTCTACTGACTTCTAATAGCCAAAGATTTTTAAAAAATCAAAATACGTGCAACATCATACAAAGCCATCTGCAACTCTGCCAATCAATACATTGCTTACCCTATATCAATATATCACCCAAACCATCCACTCCGCTCCTCCCAGTATTTCCTGCTACCTAGCTCCCATGTCATCTCCTCTTAAGCTTACCTCCAGGATTTCTCCAGAGCCTCTCCCATCCTCAGGAACCCCCCAGACCATTCTGCCCACTATCTCCTACTCTGTCTGCCTCCAGGCAATCCCTTAAAATTCATTCAAGGAAGCCTCCAACTAAAAAATGTACTTTTACTTTTTCCATCAGCTCATCCCTCACAGTTATTACCCTTTGTATCACTTGCTCATTTAGATTGTAAGATCAGGCCTCTCCTAATCCTCTTATATGGAATTGTATTGCAACTGGACTTTCTCCCTTTATTTTGTAACATGCTGTGCAAACTTTTGGTGCTATATATATATATCCTGAATAATAATAATAATAATCATAGTTGGGTTTTCCCTGTTGTAGATTATGCCCTGGAACCATTTAAAAGCTTGCACAGTTTCTTAGAGGAGCCAGTAAAAGAAGAGACAAGTGATGCACTAACCAGTATCTAAAGTGATGTTTTCATGAATAATAAAAATATGAATATGACTTCTGTTACCTATACTCTTCTATTTTCACTAGTGGGAAATATGAAAGCAAATATAAACAGATACTAATGTGCAATTATCTGAAAATCAAGATTGTATCACTAAACAAGATCCTGATTTCCTAGAACAAAAAAAAGACATTTTGACAGGAATGTTTTGACTCATCCTTAAGGCAGAATTTGTATTCCCCAAACAGGATGGCATATGCAAGATCATTTGCACAAATTAATTTGTTATCTGGCTTGAAATATAGAATTCATAGTCTGGGGGATATTGTTGTTTTTAATTATTTGATTCAAGCAATTAGGGAGATTAGCTTGTGAGCCTACACAAAGAAATTCTCTTGTGGTGCTATTATGATAATGTCCTTTTGAACAGGACTATATTTCCATACCTGTACTAGATGTATTATCAGTTTAAGCAATTTTATAAAGCAATATAAGCACCAAAGAACAACTTGTACCAACATTTAAATCACTAGTTTAGTTCACAGAAAATATGCTAGCCATTATTTACCTTTACTGTTTCTATGGAGACAATTACTAAATATTTTACACTTCAAAAAAATCTGCATTGAAAAATGTAAAAAAAAACCTTCTGGTAATGTTTAGCATGTTTTAGAGTAAAAGTAAAAATACAATGTATAGTCAAATCTTCAGAAGCACAGGGTTTGATTCATGATAACTGTTCAAAAAAACCAATTAGGTTACATTTTCAAATAAAGAAGGGAATCTGACTGGTTAACTGGTATGGGCAACAACTCCTTTAACCATTTTCTACAGTTTTCCTCACTCTAATTTTAATAAATCGGTACCACAATTTATAGACATCATGTACCAGCTTTCCAGACTTATTGCCCTAAACTGTATGAGTCTAGTAATCTAATACTACAGTATATGAGTACACAGTAGAAGTTTGTGCAACTTCCTGGGAAGATTCTTCTTAAAAAAAGTTTCTTTAAAAGCACAGTGAATAAGCTTCAAGTCATTAAGTAGACTGTTCACATTGTCAGATTTACTCATAAATATGTATATTTCATAGAGAAACCCATAGTCTACATCCCCCAGGTTGAGATTTTTGGTAACTGGAACGCTTATCTTTAGGACTAGTTGAGGGCCACTAATATTCTACTAACTGCAACCTATGTGCAATGTGCACATTTGCTTATGGCTCTGTAAATACATAAGTAAGGAGCCACACAGTATTTGTTATTAATGTCTTGATTAAAGAAACATCAATTAGATGTCTTGATGGTGGCACTAGCATTTTATCTAAAAAATATAGGTATAAGGAACCTATATTTAGAATATTTAGACATTTGCACTTTAAAATGTATGTATCTGCATGAAAAATCCCCTAAACCACCAGGCAATTTCTGCTTTGGTTTCAGGTGCTCAGGGTTCCCTGAAACCTATGGAACACTATCATACAAAACTCAACTTTATTCTGAAAGGCAGCGTTTGGCCACACACCCTCCCAGAAATACCTATTGGTCCATCACTATGATGGTCAGACACATTAGCCAAAAGTGAAGTGCTGTAGATGGAAGGGGAGTTTAAATCAGAGCTCCCTGGTTTGGAGTCTTCCAAGCACTTGACAACAATGCCTAAGGTGACTGCTATTGAATTTAATTATGTTATAGGAGCTTAAACACAAGGTATACTTAACTTGTAGGTTTGCTTTAAAGCTGATCTCTAGCCAGATATTAAAGACACAAGTTAAAATAGCTCTGTAAATATTAATACATCATTAAAAGTAGTTTTGTATATGCAAGCCATGTAGGTACCTGAATTTGACCTGGTATCAGCTTTGTGTGTTCCCTGTGCAGCATGGTTGGAGTGTGAGAGGAAAAGCAGTATAAGGAGTCAGGACTGGATGCAGACACTCTAGTCCGAATATATAGTGGAGAGTGGTTTCACCTATAGCAGCCATCTTTCCCATAAGGCAAGAGCACCTATTAGTACTCAGATGCCCCTAGGTCTTAAACTATATGACTATGAATGAAACAGACGGTCCCCAGGTGTGAAAAAGTAGCACTGACTGGTGACAAGATAAAAACAGAACGCAAGATACAGCAAGACATATCACCACCCTCCTCTATCCTGGCCCCTGCCAGCACCTGATGGGTAAAGTCCAAACTCACCTAAAAGTTGTGAATGTTCCGCAGTGGTGTCAGCTGCTTCTCTAGATCCAGAATCTGGACTTTCAACTCAACAACTTGCTCACATCTTGCACAACAATATTTACCCTTAAACGATTAAGGAGTGCATGCATAGAGCAGAATATGCACTGAATCATATTGCCACTCACAGATGACAACGTTAATACAAGCTACGTGGGCATAATAAAGAGTTTAAATTCTGCTACACATTACAATGATGTTATAAATTAGTTTCAAAGCTTTATCTTGCTTTGCTACTCCTCGTACTAATCTGCTCATTGTGTTAAACTATTTCCTTGTGTTTAACTATCACACTTAACACTATACACAGTACACAGTACAGGTATTTGTTTAATTTGTTCATGTATTTTTATAAAATTTTGTTGAGGAACAAAGATAAATTACACTGGTAAGCAATAAGCAACAGTCAATCAGATGATTTGTGTAATCCACAACTCTGTATTCTGGGTGTATATGAGTCCCCTTAAAAAGGATTTTCGTATGGACATAGCCATATCTAGGACACTTTTTGTGGCTCACAGATTGCTTGTCCTTAAATAGACTTCAGGGATTGCACCTACAAAGGGGGAGTGGATGAAATAATTAGATAGACGTGTACAGAAAGTGACAGGTCAACATCGAGGTGTATAAGTGAAATATTAAAGAATGTGGGGAAAGTGGCCCAGATATAGATCGGTTAGAATGGTTGGGGCTCTTTTTGAAGTATCCACTATCTAGGTATACCTTTGGTGTCAGATATCGACTCAGGTGACATAAGTAATTAAATAATAAGTTATAAAATATGTCTGAATTTTATTTAATCTCATATATACAGTAGATTGTATGACAGCAGTATGGATTTATGTACCTGTGTTTTTATTTTGTTTGTATTGTAAGTAATTGTCTTATTGTTTTTTTTCTTCTTGCTCTTTGCAACATTGTTTTGTAATTTATGTGTTTTTTTGTGTAAAATGCTTTTATAAAAAGGAATAAAAAAAGTGATAAAGATGATGGTTCTGGGTATATTCTTTGATGACTTTTCTACCTACCAATGACATAATAGTCAGTAACTTCTTGCACCCCGAGGTGATTCTCCTCCCATGCAGCTGTAAGGTACCATATATTGCCCAAGATGAGGAAAAAGGCATATCATTTACCAAATAACGCTGTGCAAAACCTACCACTTGTTTCCGAAAATATTTAATATGAAGTCAAGCCCAAAAGGCATGATATAGATCTGCTGGGTCGTGTCCACATTTGAGACATGCAGGGAAAGAGCTAAGGCACATAAGAAAATATCTATGCGGGGAAATATAGGTGCCATGGTAGAGTTTAAGCAACATATCTCTATAGATAGAAGCAGTTATAGTATTATAAATCTCTGCGGAAAAACTGAAGGACATCCGCAGCTGACATATTGCGAAAGTTATCAGGTGAAGGTATTTAAATGAGAGTGCACACTTTTTTTTTGCTCCCACACAACTTTATTCACCACCCACACTTACAAACTGAAAATGCACAGATACCAACTGACATGGTGCAAATATCAACTGTGTACTTGCATTAAACTGGGCACTTAAAACAGCACTGCACTTTACACAGAAAATCTAATTTATATTACCTTTTATCTTGTATTCATGGCTGAAGTACTGCTTTAAATGTAATACATTATCTTCCTGTTAATGGGTGACTAGTCATCTTTATTTAGATGTACTAATTGAGGATCAGTGGGGATGTGAGGGTGGTGGATAAATTATAATTACCTCCGTGTCACTAAATCCTTGATCCATTACCTGAAAGCCTTGCGCAACCAGACTTTTAGGACCTTCCTTACTACTAGATGTCAGCTACTCTGAATCATGAAAAGCCTGCAGGATCCAGGAATTCCTGCAGATTAGGAGTACCATTTAAAGTACATACTCATCTCCACTTGCTTCACTAAATTAAATATCATTCATTGAACTGAAGTTGCTTTTTAATGTTTATGATTCTGTCATAGGTATTTATTTTTTAAGTATACATTTAGTATAAAGTATTTTCAAAAATAATAATAAAGAGTTCAAAAAACTTTAATCTGCGCCCTTTGATATTTTGTTTTTCATTAAATGTTCTAGCCAGAATGCAGTATTATGCTTATGATGTAGAATCAAGGCTATAACATGTTATGGAATGAAGTATAAAAACGTTCATGTGCATTTACACTGCAAAAGTGTTTGGGTTTAATTTGTGCTCCTGGCAAATTTCTTAGGCTCCAGGTCTGTGAAATCAAATGTTAGTTTACAAATATAGCTGTTGAGTTCACAGGCAGTATTAGTTTGGTGGATGTAAATTCATATTCTTGAAAGTAAAATTATTTATTGATTTGTCATAAATTAATAAATTATCAGATATATAATATGTTTGCAAAATATTTCATATATATTCTTTGCTCTGTTGTATTTGCTATTACAGATGTGCAATGTGGTATACATATGTAATAAAGTATAGGGATGGGCAAGAAATTAACACTATATTATGAAATGGAAGAAATATTTTTTTTCTTTTAATGGTTGTAGTGCATGCATTTTACTTTTATGAAACAATGGTTATATAAAGGTATAGTTGAAAATGATAAGGCCTCTAATACTCAAAGCACAAACATCCTTTCAATACAAAACTGACTGGTATGTTTTCTTATATAACAGCTCAATACACAAACAGGGTTATTCACAAAAGGGTGAAGAGTTTGGAGAAGGCAGGGGAAGTGAACAATCTAGACCATAATAGCTGATTTGGAAAAATTCTCCAATTCAGTTCACTTTCCAGTTCAGCTATGTTGTCCTAGATTGTTCACTTCTCCTACCTTCTCCAAGCTATTCACCATTTAGTGAGTAACCCTGATAGTCTCTTCAAATACATTCAATGATTGCAAATTAATACAATTATTTAACTTTATTAACACTATTTGGTCCACTGGTGGGTTACACCTCACACTGTAAATGACACTTCATTTATACTAACTCCTCATTGGTATAAGGTTTGGTATCCTTTAGCTGGCTGTTATGATCTGTGAATGCCTCCTGCAGACCTAATAGGCTCCTGCAGGCTAATATAATTAGCCCTGAATAAGGTAAGGTAAGGTCCCGGGCCCTGATGGCTTCTCATTGGCCTACTATAAAAGTTACAACTGTACCCTGTTCCCTTTCCTTACAAATGCCTTCAATTCCATTCTCTCGGGCTCCCAATTTCGCAACAAAACCCTCCAAGCTCATATCTCAGTCATCCCCAAACCTGACAAAGACCCCACCTGTTGTTTTAACCACTTCCAGGCTACAATACGTCTATAGACGGCAGCCAGTTAAAGTGGTTAAAACAAGAACACGGCTGCTGCAGTGTCGCTTTTAACAGCAGGCGATTGGTGTTAATGTACAAGTGATCCGGCGTCTGTGCAGCCGCAGGATCGTTTGTACCATGCGGCGGCACCCCCTCACCCCGCCTCACCGGGCCTCCGTCTTCCCCGGGCATATTATGTTTCTGTGCGCTAAATTTGATAAACATTTGCGCGAAAACCTTGCGACATACAAAATTGCAACTAGCAATTTTGTATTCTACAGGGCCTTTGCTTTCAGAACATATATATGTGTGCGCAAATAGTAAGAGAATGCCCCGGACAGCAAGTGGTTAATTATAGGCCTATTGCTCTACTTAATCTGGATCTCAAACTTTTTCCCAAAGTCCTTGCGAACCATATTCTCCCGCTGTTGCCTTCATTAGTACAGTAGAATCAGTTCTGGTTTTATCCCTGGCCATGTAGCCAGGGTTAATACGGTTTGGACAGTGGACCATGGAAACTCTCCTTTGCCATATTCGTAAGTCTGTTGACATTCATGGTTTGCCCAGTCACCTTGGTCAGCAGAAGGTGGCAGCGTTGGAGGATGATCTTCTGTTTTTTCTCTCCCAACCAGACCTTTCCCTGCCCTCTCTTTTGGCATCCCTTAGAGACTTTAGCCAGTTCTCTTACTACAAAATTAACCTCTCTAAATCCATTACGATGGGAATATCACATCCTCATGTTCTCTCTCACCATCTTCAAAACTCAAGTGGTCTCTCTCCCACATTAGATATCTTGGGACCAAAATATCTGCTGATCTCTCACCCGGTTGGTTGATCTAAACTTTAAGCCGATGCTTTCAAAACAAATTTGAAGAAATTACATGGGAGTGCTTTCATTTGGTTTGGAAGGATCAACATCATTAAAATGAATGTACGGCCATGTTTTTCTTACTTCCTCCAGGCTTTACCTATTGCTTTGCCTCATAGGTTCTTAAATGACCATTGCTCCCTTTTCTTACACTTTATTTGGGCTCAGAAAGGGGTGAGTATTGGATGAGGATTAGATGGTCTATTCTTCATCTTCCAAAATTGAAAGGAGGAGGAGGTTGTCCTGACCCGAAGTGCTACTATGAGGCTGCTCATTTTTCCTGTGTGCTGAGTGGTTCTCCCCCATTCTCATATGCAGTGCATAGCCTTAGAGAAAGAAGTATCCTCTTTTTCCATTGTCGGTTTACCCTGGTCCACCTGTCCCTTAACACCACCATGGATCCACTTGCCAGGTAGCACATACGGTACTGTCCAGGCCCCTTATCTCCTCCATTCCTAGGCCACTATCACCTGTCTTGGGAACTCCTGACTTTCAAACAAACTTTTCCATACCACTCTTGAGATCACTGGCTCAATCAGGGGTATTCAGTTTTCTGCATTTCACAGCCGGGGTCAGTTCCTCACATTGTCCGGACCTGACACCTTGGCAATTACTTTATTTACAACATTTTCTCCTTCCTTTCTCCAAACAACCTATAATATTCAGGGACTCCACTCCATTTGAGAAACTTTGTTTAGACAATCAACCGATCAGACTTTCTCTATCAGTAGCACACTCTGCTATTCTTGACTTGATCATAACTGCCAAGCCCCCCTGCATTGGGAAATGGGAACTAAAGGTTTAATTTTCAACGAAACAAAAGAGGCAGGCTACAAATCTATTAGCAGGTGGTACAAGACACCAGATTTTCTGAGTGGTATTTATCCTGATCAGTCACCCTTATGTTGGAGATGTAAAAGTCACCGAGGTACACTGCTTCACAATTTTTGGGACTGCCCATTACTTCAGGAGTTTTGGAAGAAGGTGGGTCAGGTCTGTCTGAAACTAACTGGAGTTGATGTTCCCTTAAGACGCTCTAGCATATCTTTTTCACATCAATCACCTTTCGATCAGACGCTATACGAGATCCCTGCTGGTTCACCTCCTGATTGCCGCTAGGGTTTGCATACCGATTCTCTAGAAAAAGACTATGCCCCCATCAATGAGTCAGTGTTTTTTCAGAGTAAATGACTTTATGCACATGGCGGGGCTCACAGCTCAGCTTCAAAACCATTCTGAGAACATGGTTCTACTGGATGGATTTCCACTACTCTTCTGAATACCAACAGTTTCCTTGCAATGTTTTTTTCTTTGTTGGCTGAACGATTCTACTTCTTTTCCTTTCTTTCGTCTTCTCTATTTCTGCTTCTTATTAAAGAAAAACATTTTTGGGGAGGTTTGAATGACTCTACCAGCTCTTTGACATATTTTAAGTACAAAAAGCTCCAGCATTTTCCTACATGTCTACGTGAAGATGATTGGAATGAAACCTTAATGATAAAGCCAACAATATAAGGGTATTCTACCGCAGAGCTGCTATTAGGCCAATAGGCATTTTGTAGCCTACTTATTCTTTGCTATACAGAGTGAAGACAGGACAAATGTCAGAGAAAAAGTTATTGATTAGTGACAGTTCTCTGCTCTTCATTCATTTAAAGATTACTGGTGACATGGTGATCCCAGAGATGTCTTCTACTGTCTGTATTACTAGTAGACATCAAGACCTGTCACTACTTTATTTTTTCCAAGGCTATTTTAGTTTATTTTCATTATGTAACTACAACAATTGTGTTTCCATTTTATGTTATTAAAATATGTCTTCAATATAAAATGAGAATCCCTTTTTCCATTTAAGACCAAATAGCAGTCAATAACTTTTTTCTTTACAGCTGAACTCTAGGCCAACAGCTAGACACATAAATGAAGTGCATATAAGTGAGCTGTTTTACCTGCCAAAGGATTTTTATTTTTGTCAACCCAGTTCTTAAATATACACAGTTCTGTGACAAAGCACAGTCCGGTTTAGCAGGGTGACAGACCTGATTTTTCTCTGCTGCACTTAAATAACATTTACAGATCTTGTCTTTACCCCAGCCTGTGATTGAAGTAAAGGGAGAAACATTAGACGGATGAACGTATCTCTCTGTCACTCTCTCCTCCTATCAGCATGTCCCTTGTTAGCACATGAGCACAGTGGCTTAACTTGACTGGCTCCTTGCGCTGCTTCTCCCTCTTCCACTCTGAACTCTGCTTTACAATGGATTGCAAGAGGCTGATACCAGGTTAAATTTAGGTTCGTACTCTACTTGCCTTTAAAAAATACTTTCAGTGATAGATTTTTAATTACACAACTGTATGAATGTATATCTTTTATATCTGTCATGAGGTTAACTCTAACAGAAATCTATCACTGTTCTGGTAGAACAAAGCTAAAAAGTCAAGAAATTGCTAGAGTATTGAATGGGCAGAATACTAAAGACTGCAAGGGCTCATTCACACTACATAATGCGCATTATCGTGTGCATATCAAATATGCACTGCTTCACTGAGTGAACACATGTGGCAATGTATTGTTATAATGCACTGCAGTGCTTGTTTTTTTTAATTTTTTCTGTGTAATTCTATGTGTGGCAGTGTGTTGTGATGTCAAAATGCACTGAGAAAAAAATGCAACATGTCCTATTTTTTTCAACGCACTCCACCAACCATGCTTTATAGCAGGGACACCCACAATTTTTTGTTCGGAGATCTACTTTTCAAATGACGAGCTCAATGAGATCTACCAACGAAAAAACACCTGCATTCAGGGGTGGGGAGGGAGCATGGTGGTGCATTGAAATCAATGGCACCGCAGCCACGCCTCTCACCCGCAGTGCGATCCCCGCACCAGGAATGCAGGCACATTAGTGCCTGCGTTCTGGTCCAGTGCGATCTGCACAAATGCTGCAAGCACTATTTTTGCAGATTGCACTGGACCGGAAGGCAGTCAGGCGATCACACTGTGGGCGGGGGGCATGGCTGCAGTGCCATTGACTTCAATACAACCCCATGCCCCATCCTGCCCCTGAATGCAGGGAGGCAGCCGGCTTGTGTTCTAGAGGCCAAACACTCTGTTTCCATCTGCGGCATCTAACACATTCAGCCGGCAGCCACACCGCGGGAACATAGCCGTAGCTAGCTACTTTTGTGCCCGGTGATATTTCCCTTTTAAAATAGAAAAAGAAATTGAGGACACAAAGTCCTCAATCGCTTTTTCTGTAGCCTCTGTAGCACAGAGGCTTCCCATTCATTCAGAAACTATTTACTATCATCCAGTTTCTGAATGGGGAGGAGCCTCTGTACAGAGTGCTACTCCCCATTGAGAAACTCATGAATGAACAGGACGTGATGTAAAGCACTTCCTGTTCATTCATGACTGGGGACACATAGTACTATGTGTCCCCAGTTATTAACACACACTGGAGTGATCAGCTGATTGCTCCAGTGTTTGTCCTGCAGAGAGGATTGGTACATATCACACACACAGGGGGGCTCAGCTTCTCCTCTGGATCTCCGCTGCTCTCCGGGGCAGAGGCAGTGGGGGATCCGAGGAGAAGTGAGGGAAGCACTTCAGCAGCATGTGCGGTGAGGAGAGAGAGAGCCGCCGACTGTCAGATCCAGACAGAGCAACTCTCTCTCTCCTCACTGCTCAGCGTGCTGCTGTGATAGCGACTCCGTCCTCCACCCCCCGCAGCCGGCTGCAGCGCTACCTTCACTTCTCTTCGGTTTCCCACTGCATACAGATGGGGAGAGCAGCGGGGATCCAGAGAAGCTCTATGCAGGAGGACAGGACATCACGATCTACCAGGGATCACTTTGCGATCGACTTGTAGATCGTGATCGACCTAATGGGCACCCCTGCTTTATAGTGTTTTTTCAGCTGTGGGTAACTGCGGGCATAGGGTTTTGTTTTTTCTCTTTAGGTTGAACTTGATGTGCCTTTTTTCAACCTGACTAGCTATGTAACTATATAATGCAGCATGGTGGTGTGAACTTAATCTATTGTACACAAATTAAACTGCCTTGTTCTTGTATTGAGTGATGCTGCCCAATACAACCCAATGTGGGCTGATGTGAATGAGCCCCCATAAGGTTTACACCCATCTTTAGACAACTTTTCAAGGTCGAAAAATGTATGATACATTTTACATCACAAAGCAATACACATCTGACTCATTCAGCTTTCCTTTTATTTAGAGTGTGTTTGGCTTATATTGAAAAGCAACACAGTTCAGTAGTAGCATTATTTTAACTTTGTATTGTCAAGTGAAGTCTACACAGTGAGTGATTGGTTTTATTTGTTGACCCAGCAAATCATTTTGCAAACCAAATCTTAACAAGTTTCCTCACCTTTACTACAGCATTGATCGATAAGTACATCAGAAATGAGACAAAAAGACAGTAAAGTTGCTTACAAATTGTAGAATTGATCCTGCAGGGTGCAGAAGTCTGACAAACACAACGCAGTCCATTAAATATACAACATAGAAACCAGAAAAAGAGTCAAATTGATAATTGCTGAGTTTTTTTTAGTGTGGCAGAAATATTAAGTTACTTGCTGAGAATAGTTATGCTAAGCAATTTGAGTCTGTCTACATAAAAATGCAAAACTCAGCAAATCTTTTCCTTTGGACTGCTCATTGGCTCACTAGCGGGGATAGCACACAATTCAGGCTTTGGAAAAGCCAACCCCTTGGGATGTCATTGTCTAATAACGAAGCAATGTATTTCCTTCTTAGGTACTGTGTTTTGCTACCTGCCCCCCAAGCAGCTGATAAAAGTGAAATAAATGACTGTTGCAGCAAATCAGTCTACTCATTACTAGTTATGGGTGTTAACTGTAGTGTTATAACTTTGAATATCAGACATTTAGAAGGTTTGTAGGTCAGTTATCATTGTTGATCATATGTTAAAGATGCCCAAGCATGCCTTGATCCCAGCCCTACATAAGAATCCCTTGAGGCAATAAGATAGGGATCTGCCTGTGTATGTCTTCCCTAAGAGCCAATTATATAATGCCTTCAAATATCATTAAGTGACCTTTACCAATTGCAGAGACTTTTAAACTTGTTGGGAAATTCTCTGTGCAAGTGGATAATACATTCTCGGCATTTCTAAGGAGACATATTTAACGTGCTCATTGGCCTAGTCAAATTATGGTGGATTCCAGCATACTTTAAGTTTAGAATAAGCAGATATCTTACCTTTGGAACACTGCGCCTGTAGACTGCTTGGAATTTTTGGGTATATTGCTGTCTTTCACATCTGCATTTAAGAAATGTTACAATTAGGGTTTATGTGACATCTGTGCTATGGTGTTTGTTGACTATTCATCATCTTTCCTATAGATTTCACATACAAACTGCATAAAATGTTAATGTAGGTATTTTTTTTACTTGTACAGTATATCCTCACCTACCATAAACCACCCACCTGCCAAATTACTCTGGGCTCATACGATAACACACAATGTCTTTATATATAATTGACTACTACTTAACGGTTTATAATATTTTACAAACAGGGGAGCTAGCTAACAATTCTTCTAGATAATTACTGAGTATCTTCTTGGAATTTGCACATACTCTTTTGCATTAAGCAGCTAATGTACTGTTGGCAACTTTTCCTCAGCTCGTATGTGTATTTGTTGATGGCTGTCCATGCTGCTTTAGGTAACCATTTGCATAATGCTGTTCTGCTAAAGGTCACAAATGCCAGTAGGTATTCACATCAGAGCACAAGATTCATCAGATTTCTATTGTAGAACATTATTGATTTGGTCATAAACACAAAAGTCATGGGTCACTGACCTATGCAGTGCTTTGTTATTTATCTTTAGCTCATCTTACATTATTAAACATGTTGCTGGGATTGTGTATTACTTCTAATAGTTTGTTCTTATATATTGTGTGCTACTATTAAAATTAAATAAAAGATAAAAGAAACAAAGGTGGACTTCAGAAGCCAGTATAGACAGAGTATTGTCTATCTGTGGCTCCATGTTTTTCTATATTTCATTCAGAGTTACCTCTAGATATTACAACGTTCTTCACAGGTTTATACACTTTTTCTTCTGATAATCGATTTCCATATTGGTAGGAAGATTAGATTCTCATTATTATTGTCTTATATTTTAAAGACTACATTTTTTAAATGGATGCCATGCACTTTGGGTATGTGTAAGTTGGCTGCATTTGTTAATATAGGTGTCATGATTAGGCAGACATCCTCAAAGGGCAAAAGTCCAGCAGGAAAGAAAATGGAAGTGCAGATATTTAATAGTTCTCTTTGCATTCCTTAGCAGGTCCCCCGTGCAATAGGTAAAAACCGTCACTAGTAAGGGGGTCTGTGCATTCAATAGTTTATTTGCAAAAAGGCATAAAAGCAGCCAACAAACCAATGCTAATGCATTACATAGTTACATAGTTAATCAGGTTGAAAAAAAAACACAAGTCCATCGAGTTCAACCTATAGAGATATGAAATTAAAAAAAGAAGAAAAGCCTAAACAAAACGCTATGCCCGGTGTCCGGAAGCTTTACCGGACACCGAGGTTTCCAGCTGCATTATTGGAGACAAGAGGGTAGGACTGCTCTATGTTTCTCAATTGCTATAGGTGTCCATGCCTACTGATTGGCCAGACTGTCAGATATTCAAAACACATAATTATATTTCCTAGCTCACCCTGCTGGATCAAGTTCAAACAGCCTGTGACAGAGAAAATACATTCTGTGCTTAGAGAAACAATCCTGTTTTGGTATAGTTAGGCTGAGTATAGCCTACAGCTGACTGCAGAATTCACAAAAAATGCAAAAAGGAGTTTAGCAAAAATACTACATCCCTACACTAGAATTTCTAGTTTTCATATGAAGGAATTAACCCCTTCATGACTGAGCTTGTTTTTAGTTTCTGTTCATAAATGACTGACACACTTTTGACATTTTTGCTGTGTGATTCTTCCACGTCAGTAATATACTTTCTTACAAAGTGCACCCACACATATGATATATTGTTTTTTAGAGGACAGATAGGGCTACATATTTATATCACATATGTGTGTCTAATGCCTCACTTAGGACAAATAAAATAGAAAAAAAGAGGAAAATTTTTTTTAAAAAAACACTTTTTTCCCAGTTTTGATTTGTAGTATTTTTTACAAAACCAGCACAGCTAAAAAAAATGCAATAAATACATTCATTTATTTGTCCTTTATTTTTTATTTTTTTACACTTTTCACTATTTTTATTTTTTTTTACACTTTTCACTATTTTTTAAAAACTTTTAACATTTGTATTTTATTTATTTAATTATATCACGCAGTCATTGTGAATTAATCTCACTATTACTGCTTGATAAATTAATACATTTTTGGTTATTATTAGGCTGTTTCAAACTTCAGAACAGCCAATAATAAGTTAGTGAGACTGATCCTGCAGCAGTTCAGGATTCAGCTGTCACTAATTAAAGGTTTTCTTGAACATATCAACAACGATCAGAAAACTGAAACATTCTTCAGGAATAGATACATTATGGGTATCGGGTGTCTGAAAAAGGTTAACCCTTTCATTAATGAATGCCTCTAAAGGCATCCATTATTGAATGGTAACCGCTGATTCTCATCGGTTACCAGCCCTCTAATGCAGCAAATAACTCGTCACGTACAGTGTACGTGACGAGTCATTTGGTCCCTTTGTGGCTGGACTACAGTGTACGTCTCCCATCACGAAGGGGTTAAAGGAAATGAAACAAAAGTAAAACAGTAAAGCAATAAGGTCTTATTTAAAGAAACTTTTTCATACATATGATGACATGGCAGTTGCTTCTCTTAATCTAATTTGGTGAAGTGAATCTTAGTAATGCATATAATCAAAATAATAAAATATAAACCATAAAAAAACAACTATAAGCAATATGATACACTATATAATATAGGTATGTAGAAAAGTATATACAGTATCAAAATTTAGAAGAATTTGCCTTTCTTGCACACTAATGTTACAAGAGTAAAGTCCTCACAGAGAGATAGCAGTAGCAGCAGGCGCTGAAAATGGTTGCATTTCTGTCCATTTTCTCTTCTCTACATCAACTTTTAAAGAATTTTCATCAGTTAAAGCAGAGGAGCATAGTGGTGTAGTGGTTAGCAGTTTTAAAGTGTTAATGCTTTGCAGTACAGGGGGTCCCTGGTTTGAATCCTGGCCAGGTCACTATCTGCAAGGAGTTTGCATATTTTCCCTGTGGTTGCATGGGTTTCCTCGCACACTACAAAGATAGGTTAGGTTAAATGGCTTCTGTCTAAATTGGCCCATGTTTGCATATGAGATAGCAACCTTAGATTGTAAGCACCATGATGAACTGATGTGACTGTAAAGCATGGTGTAAATTGTCAGTGCTATATAAATACCAATGATAAATAAATGTGTACATCTACCATTATAATTGGGTTATTTACTAAATATAACTGTGCAACTATTGGCAAAGTACACTAGGTAGCCTGTGATTTAGAATAAATTCTGCCAAGTGGGGAAATTGTTTGCTAAACCCTCAAAGCAAACAATAAATCAGTACCAGACTATGTCACTTCATACAAATGATAAGAAGATTTTAAATATTGTATTCCTTCTTATTAGGGATGAGATTCCAGTTTGGGTTGTACCTGAGTTTAAGGTGAAGCCAGCCTGCTCGATAAACATGGACCTGCTGACCTAATGTGGGCATTTACCTGTCCGAATTCTGAGCTGCTGGTCAATGACATCACCTTGGATTCTTGTTGTCATGCTTTTATTACTGCAGCACTGGGGATCTGTCAATTAGTGATGGGAGTGTGGCGGGATAAAATTGGAGGGAATTAGGTAATTGTGATTGATGAGGATTACTGGACATCTTGCTTAATGTGGCTTTACATTAGGGGACATGTGTAACCTTTTTATTGTATTTTTCTTTGTATTACAATTACATTCCTTTTTCTAAGGTGAGCATGTTTATATACAACATTTGTTTATGTTTATTATTGACTTCTCCCTCTTCCCCTATATTTGGAGGTTTATAGCACCTTTTGGGAATGGGTAAGGTGTTCTAATGTACCCCTGTACTAATTCCCTGGGGAAAGCAAGATATCTGGGGGCCCCCTTATTATAAAATACATCTATAATTCCCCCCAATAACCACCACAGACCCTTACAAGGTATCCCCACCATGTTGAAATACACGTGACTTCGTCTTGTACAGAAAGTTGGACCTCATGCTTACTGCCCTCACTTTCCTGGCTGCCCTGGCTGCATGCATTGCTGTAAATTTAGAGGGAACACCTTTTTTCCCCATTTTTTTTAAATGTGTACTGTTACTTTTAAAGGACTACAATGTACTGTTTTGTAACACCACACACAGCTTTAAGGTATCCTGCTTTAATGTTATTTAAAATATTTGTGCATTTTCAATGTTGCTTTTTAAGATGTATCCCCACTGAACGATATTTGTCAAATTTTCTTTTAATCTATTAGTACATGCCCCAGTGGGAATGCCAAGCTCCCCATGCCCTTTTTTAAATTAAGGTTAGTATTGTCTCCCAAAGTGGGGTTTGGTGCTGAGTTCGGGTTCACAGACTTCTGGGTTTGCCAAACCCAGTTGTAACTATATCCAGGCAGATTCACTCATTCCTACTGCTGAACATATCTTGTTTACTGTATATCCACTAAAATAATTTAAAGATAAACTCTGGGCATAAAAAATCATTTAAATATATTATTTTATTCTTCAACAGCCACAAAGAATATGAATCCACTTTGAGTGCACCATATACATTTAAGTAAGTGAAGTAAAATGTCCCCTCTGGTAACAGACAGCAAAAAAACAAAACTTACAGGGATTTTAAAGCTATCCTAATCTATCAAAAAAAGTTTTGGCTATTCATACATTTTAGATTTTCCATGATATTTTTACTGGGTTGAATTACTACAAAACTATACTGTAACTGTGTAAGATAAAAATGCCACCAATGGAAATGACTGGATTATGAGCAATTACTGGAAATTGTAGAATAATTTATAAGAATAGGCTAATTATTGGAACATTCATTACTGAATTAATGTCATACTTTTATAAAAAATGTGTAATCCATTAGAGCATAGTTCATCTAAATATTGTTTTATGTTTCCTTGGGTAATATAATCTTAAATTATCACAGGCACAGCTATAAGGTGTAAAGTTTTAAGCCAATCATTGCAGTCCAATTGTCACATCAAGTATTTAAATTGATTTGGTATTCTATTTAATTTTTGTATATCATATAAGTTGTGGATCTTCATGGTGTTTTCAATTTCTGAATAGATTGTGACTAATGCTGTTGAAAAAAAGCTTCTCAAATAGATCTGCAGGATCAATTAGACAACACGATTTTTAAATGAGTGAGGAGTTTCAATTTGATATTGTCCATCATATCAAGCACACTGTATTGGCTGATGCAGCTGATACTGTACGGCTTTTATGATGATGCTGGATGAAGCAGCAGAACATTCATTACTACTTCACTGCTTTTTAGTGAGGTCTGGCACAAGCAGAAGGAGACAGGATGCTCACAGACTCCCCTTGCCAAAACACTTTAACTACAGTCCACCACACAGGATTCAACATGCACCTCTTCCCAATTCACTTGAAACTCTACCATTCCTAGTCTTGCACAGAACATGTGCATGACTTCCCTGCCAACCACCCAAACAGCTGGACTTAAATTCCCTCATCTCCATCCGTTTCATTTCATACAGTCAGAGGATATGGTTACTCCTGCACCACAAAATGCCTCATCTCATAGCCACATGTTACCACAATGAAAAAGGATGGTACTTAAGTCATTTGTGGGTACTTAGGTTGTGTGTTTTTCTTCACCAAGTGGATGCTTTTCTTTTACCTGCTTTCTTTTCCAAACCAGCTATATGAATGAGTATATGGAAGGTAATCACCATGGCACTCATTTTCAGATAATAAAGATTTAATTACAAAGGATAAAATTACAGTTTAGATAAAATTAAATAATTCTAGAAACTGGAAAAAAACAACTTGTTAAAACAATATTAAAAGAAAAAGCATTTGCATTATAATCCAGACTATGAAGACACTATGAACATATGAGGTTTACTTTACTAATAGTGATTAGCTAAGCTGTCTAAACAATACATTTATTTAACTTATAAAACAGTGCTCCATGAAATACAAATACAATAAAGTGTTTCTTTTATCTCATATTGTGGATTGTGGTTTTATTTTACTACACAATTTTGGTAATTCAGCTATTAGTCTGGAGTACTGTTAAATTTGCAAACTATTTTGCTCATGGGAACATTTTTATTGATCTGCTAGGCTCATATTTTATAACTACTTGGTTTATAATGTGCAATGGTGCCATGTTTTCCCTGGTGGGTTTGCCAGATGAATCAGCAAAAGACCAAGTGGCTAATTTAATTATTAGAGAGGGTTGCAAAGCGAATAATAAATATCAAACACTATCTCCCTCTCTAAAATTAACACAATAATATGATAGCTATCATTGCTTTCTTGGATTTTAAAAGCATAGGCTATCACTCTAATTTTGTCTACATTATCCATTGAGTCACTGGGATGATTTACTAACGGCAAAAAGGCTGTTCACTTAGCAAGGGAATTTGAGCTTTGCAGGTTAGGGTTCCCTTTTGCTTAGTAAATTAGGTGAAGCTATGCAAGCAAAAAATACTGTTTTTTTATTTTTCTTGCATGTGATTGGGTATTCTTTGCAAAGTAAAATTTCACCGCATTCACCAAGCTAAGGGAAAATTCCTCTGCAAAGTGCAAATTCCCTTAAAAAGTGAACATCTTAATTTGCCTACTGTTGTCAGGGATCGAAATAGGAAGAATGCTAAACAGGAGAGGAGTGCCAGGAGGGTTATCATCATCTTTGTTGTAAGTGAAAAGAAGAGTAAATGGAATTCAAGTATGTTTGGTCTGTGCATGATTTCAGGGTGTTTTTTTTCCAGCCACAGCAACTGACTTACTCAAGGTGGAAGACCAAAGCCATTGGCAACCACTGTAAAGGATGATAGGGCTTATCTGGTCTGTAGACTGGACCAGAACTGAGCCCCTTTTCAATCCAAATGCTTCCATCCTTATCAGTGAGAGTATTCAGTGTGACAAGTGGCATTTCCACAAGTGTGAAATGAAAGATATGTAGTTAACAAAAATAGGGCAGGATACTGATAAATAAATTACTCACTATCATGGTTCCCACTGTCTCTTGAGTCTGCTCTGTTACATTTCACCACTATGTAATTTTGCTGTGTACTATATATGTGTTATTCTGCATATACACACATGCATACATACCTACACATAATTTGACGGTTAGGGTTAATTTAAACATAAGGCTAACTTTGTTGTATTTAACTCTTTGTATAGATTTGGATGTAATAAATTTGTTTTATTGGTGGGAAATTAGATGCTGCCAAAACTTTCTGCAAGCAATAAAACCACACAAAATGTGCTGCACAAAAAGTTTATAGTTTATCTCTTGATTTGCACCCATATCTACAGACCCCAAAGGGGTGCAGGTTATAGGTAAGTCAATACTGAGGACTTCTCATGAAAGTACCCGCACACCAAAAAAAAAACCCATAAACAATAATTTTGATGAACATAACTAAATTTTTTAAAAAATATTTTGTTTGGTGTGTTTTTCAAAAATTACAAGACAAATGTCTTATCTGTGTTTCATATAATTTAGCTATCAGTAGACTTGCATCATTCTGGAGATTTTACTACAACTAAAATGTAAATGCTTCAAATGTTTTCTTGTAATTTGTTGTATTTATTGTTATAAAATCTGCAATCATTCAGAATCATATCTAAAAGTATGATGAAAGGGTAAAGATATACTAAAGGGAATATTAATTGTTTTTTTTGTATAAATGGTTATTTGCTATAAACATGGATGTATTTCTTTTTTTAGTTGTTGAACTTGTAATTTTACAAGTTCAACCAAAATTATGTGATCTTACCTTGTTAAAAAAAATCTATGTAGTATAGGCAGTAATCAGATTAAAAAATTATTTGAAGATTTGGCATGTCAATGATTTAATTAAAGAGTACAGTTTTACAATTTAAGGTGCTTTTTACAGCGATACCTCTGAGCATAAATGACACTATGCAATTATATTATGTATTCTTACATTACTATTAAAATTTCATCACTCGGTAATACTGAAATTTTTCATAATTATTAATACCTATTCTTTGAAAGACACCACTTAAGTGTTATATAGTGATTTAGAGGCATTAGAGAAAAAAGCTCATCTTTACATAATGAGATTGATTACCACACAACTGATCATCCCTCAAAAATGGTGCAACATAAAAAATAATGACTTTCACTACTGGTATGGAAAGAGGCAAATGGGGTGTAACATGTCATAAATCTCTGCAATAACTTTGTTACCTAGCTAAGACAATTTCTATTGTATCCCTTTTGTGCAAAGACACAGAAATACACATAATGAATATTTTAAAATTAAAATGTAAAAAGCAACAAACACAGATATGTTAAACAAATTTAAGATCCACTTTAAAATATTAAAACATATATTTCTCCCCACCCCCTGGTAATTAATATGGACATAGCACAAATGAAAAGGGCAATGACTGTTCCTCATATCACTTATGCAGGTTGATAAAATGATTAAGTAGATAGAAGATAGAAAAATAGATAGATAGATAGATAGATAGATAGATAGATAGATAGATAGATAGATAGATAGATAGATAGATAGACATACTGCAGACACATGTATTTAGATGTTTAGAAATACTCTAGGCATATTTACTCTAAAACCACAAAATTAAATCCTGCATCTTCATTGAAAAATGAAAGAGAAAATGGAGCTGTTGGAGAGAAAGAGAGAATGCAATTTTTATTAAAAAAACAAATTAAAGTGTAGTATTTCCTATACAGTAATACAACGGTTCACGCTTCTGTTTGCGAACAATTCGGTTCACAAACAGAGAGTTTGGCAACATTTTGCTTACGTTCGTGAACTCCACATCTTGCAAAACTAGCATTTCTAAAGAAAAAAAAATACTTTTTATTTTTTATTTTTAAAGCATGCAGTTTCCCCTGCCAAACAATACCACCCTTAAAGTGACATTAAAGTCAATTTTTTCCCCTCCCCCCATGTTAATGTTAGCACTTACCTTAAATGATGTCTTTTATTCCGATCTTCTTCTTCTTTCCTGATGTTTTCATCTGTCCCTCCCTGACACCTCTCTGCTTGCAGGCACTTCCGATCCAGCGGTGTCTGTATGCGGGTGCATGCGTCCATAGACTTACCTTGCGTCTCTGCTCGTCTCCCGGCCGAGAACCGGAACTGCGCATGCGCCCGCATGCACATGACTTTGCCCAATCATGGCTTCACAGTTCTCCGTGCCCTGATTGGGCAAAGTCTTGGTCAGGTGCAGGGCTTTAGCCAATCGGGGCTCACAAGGAACAGTGCGGGATGCTCAGCAGGCGAACAGCCCGCCGAACACCCCGCCGAACACCCTGACAGTTTGTGTGTTCGCCAAACACACGAACTGCTGATGTTCAAGTCAAATTCACGTTCGGCTTGAACATCGAGCACAACACTAATTATTTCAGACACAAGTGCTAGAAATATTGCAGTGAGAAGCTGTACACGATGAAAGCATTTACTAGGACACATTTGAAAACATAAAACCAAGCAATTTTTATCCCCAAAAAATTGCAAAGGATGTTGTCAGCAACAACAGCTGCAAATCTCATACAGACATGCTTGCACATCATAGAAGCATTTTTATTAGTGAACATTTGAAGAGAGGGTGGAAGAAGGCCTTCCCGGTAATCAATGATACAATTGAACCAGTTTGTAGCACCCCTTTCTTGATGAGAAACAGCATGTCCGTTTTGCACCAGGTGCTACCACTGCATTTATATCTGCTCATTACTTGTTAAGCTTGTCACTGTGTTGCCTGAGGAAAGATCCCCATGCTGCCCCAAAATGTTGGCTGTAGGACCTATGTGATGCATTTACGATAAATTAGACAATGTTTGCAACCTGAATACTTGTTTGCTGGGGACGCATTTTTATATCACTTAGAGGATTTACACACCAACATCTGTTGTCTTTGCTACAAGAACCACCTTTTTTGAACTAGTTATAGCACCGTATTGGTTGCAGGTGGTTTCTACATCACTTCAAGAAATCTTATACAGACACAGTGGACGTTATGGAAACATTTTTACTAGGCAGCATTTGAAGGGAGAGAGACATTTTTTTATCAAGAAATAACAAATTAAAGTGTAGTATTTCAAACATGAGAGCCAAAAATGTACCAACACTCTAAACATTATGTAAGCCTTTTGTTAGGCGGAATTTGGAGAGAGACAGAGAAACCTTTTTTTTAATCAAGAAACAACAAATTGCAGTGAAAAATGTAAAATAAAACCAAAACACCAACCCTAAACCCCAACAATCGAACCCAATACCCTTTTTAGTAATATTGTTTTGTACATTTTCATTGAAGTGTAATGCAAAATTGACCCTTTAGAACAAAATGCACATATTTGGCAACTGAGAAGCAACTGTGGAAACATTAGGGGGTATATTTATAAACAATTTGCAAAATGCACATAGAGTCATTCTTTTCAAATGGAGGCAAAAACCAATGTTAACAAATGTTATCAGCATATTTTCTTTTAAGGATAAATTTAATATCTAGAAACTACTGCATTATATTCACTGGCTGGAGCTGATGAGCATTGGAAATTAATATGATACATGCCTACATGTGGTCTGAATGAGGATGTGAGGTCACAAATACTCATTTACAGCCCACTGATGCAAGTGTAGCTTCTGCAGCATGGTCAAGGTTGAATTCCAGCAAGTGGGTATATCACATAGCTGGTAGTTGTCATGCAGCTGGTGTTGTCACCTGGAATGGCCACACAATCTTCTTGCCTTTTGCAGGACATCTTGGAAGCCAGTGTACCTAACCAGGAATTGCTGCACCACCAGGTTGAGCACATTGCATCCTTATACTTCCTGCCGCCACTTCCAGGGGTGTTGGATGAGAGGTGCAAGGGAAGCCCCCCATAAGCTCAGTCTGCACCCAGGTACATGACACTACCCTTGAAGAGCTGAGAGAAAGTCCCAGTGTGACTCTTGCCTTCCCCCAGGTATGTCAGCTGCATACTTTTATTTGCTTTGGTAGGACTGGTGGCTCTGAGGATTTAGCGGAGGAAACCAATAAGGAATTAGAGGTAGAGGTGACAGATCTGTCCCCATCACCAAGCAGCACAACATGGGCCAGCACATCCAGCTCCAGCAGTGTACCCTGCCATGATTGAAGCCTATGCTTGGCCCTAATAAGTGTCACCCCATGCTGACCCTCTTAACTGCTTGTTGTGCCATAAGCTATGCCTTTAAAAACTCCATGTCAGATTTCTACCCCTATCGCTTGTGGCCACAGATGAAGAAGTGGATGCAGATTTCTGTGGCTGCCAGGAAAGAAAAGCTGATGTGCCCTGCCTCTCAGGTGTAGTCTAACCCCCACTTTGATCTAAGGATTCACTAACTGCATGTTTCCCACTAGCTGCACATGAAGAACCTTAAGCTTTCCCCTTCAGGACTCCCAGACATGATGGCATTAGGAAATGTTCTAATTTTATTAGCAGCTATGGCAATAGGGGGATTGAGGATGTGGTGCTCTGCTGCACTTGACACTGTGGAGATTCTGTACAGTAAAATGGACCACAATAAGTTGTGGTAAGAAAACACAGCTTTTTCTGTGTCACCAAGAAGTTTATGATGTTGACCCCCCACCCAAAGATAAAAAGGCTCTATCCTTTTAGACCCTTTAGTAAGTTGCCAACTGGCAATGATGTATTCAGTTTTTTTTAAATGTCATTTTGAGCTTGTAAATAGTGTAAATAAACGGCATGTGTATTTTTTACAAAAAAACACTGCTTGTTGTGCCTGTTTACTGTATCAGGAACTCATTTAGGGAGTCACACACACCCGCTGGTGAGATAACACCATCACAATTGTTATACCATTGATTGCCTTTTTAATGTTGATCTATTTCCCTTTTGAAACATGTGTAATATATCACAAACATAAAGTACTGCTTGCATTTTTTAAATGTTTTTTTGGGGTGGCAGGGTATTGTTTATGGTGGCTCAGCTACTCTCTACTTAGGCTCACCTAGTCTCCATTGAAATTTGTTATCTGCTTCCTTACCTGCCCCTTCCCAGGGGAAGTAGAAGGGTACATTAATACCCCTTAAAAACAATCCTAAAGAATAAAATGTAAATAAACACACATCTCTACAAAGTCATTTAAAGAAAAGACATCCTAAATAGCTTTATGAACATCCCCATTGTAACTCAGCTAAATGAAAAAATGATGATGGTTGACAAAATCCCTTTTGATGTAATTGACCAAGTTTATACACGTAGTCACAAAGCAGAAATCTATGTGTGTGATGGCTGAGCTCAAAGCACAATTCTTTATGTGAATTCCTGTGCCCTGAACTAAAACATGTCACAGGGCTTGAACGGATTGATTATTAAAAAGCCCAGAGGAGAAGTGCTACCTTACTGCAACCGTGCTTCTACTGACTTTCCACAAATGGGAGATATATTCTATTGTTATGGTATGTTTTATATGCACATATGGCCATTTGTATACATCAGGGTGTGTGCAGCGATATGGCAAATATATGCAGAAAACAGCACATTCTGTTTCGAAACAGTAGAATGTAAAAAAGGGATCAAGGAGAAGAAGATTAACAATACATAATACAGCTCCCATATTTCTTTAATTATAGGTAATAATACAGATCCTCTGTTTTCTCTTTAGGCAGTTAAATGATATATGCATTTTTACCTTCCTTTCAAGCCTTCCTGATATAAAGCCCTTATTTTACCGCTCTTCTGGAGTTAAGCTTTAAAAAGACACTTTAAAAGCCACTGACTTACTCACTTTTACCACATTCCCCCACTCGCTTTTTAAAAACAAATTTGATTACATAAATTTTGCAAGAGATTTTAAATATAGAGACAACACCAACCAACACCAAAAGAACAGAAGAAGCAGAGAGAAAGACAAGAAACAAGCTGTGAGGCAGCATGAACAGATAAGAAACAGCACACATCCTGTTAATTAGGGAAAACATGATGCATGCAGCAACAGCTATACTAACATTTAGAAGGTATCTTCCAAAGAGAAAGTGTCAATCTATTTAGACCATATGGAATCAAATTTTCCAATGGCATTACACAGATGATGAGTATGTTTTTCAAAGGACATACATTTTGACAATTCAAGAATGCAAAGGGAATCCAGTATGGCGAGTTGTGTAAGAGATAAAACAACTGGAGCATCCAAACCATTTTGAGGAAGTTCATACGACCCACCACCAACAGTGGGAGCTTGCACCAGAGCTTACATTGGAAGTAAAATCTAACCTCGAGAGGAGGAAGGTTAAGTGGGAGAAAGTCTCTAATGTTGGTTGTCAATATGACCTCAAAATAACTTATTTGTGATGTAACATTGATGTTTGAAGCACTTGGACCTAAAGGAGCAGCAAGTGGATCTAATGGAAGTAGCATGGGCCCAGTTAATATGTAGCCTGGAGAACACACCACAATCAGTAACAAGAAACATAGCCATGGAGAGAAACACGGTAGTATCGGAAAGAAACAGCAGGATATCGCCTGCATATAGTGCTATTTTTTCCTGCTACAGTCCTCTCCAAAAGCCAACCACTCCAGGTTATTGGCACAGGAGACTAGCCAGGGGTTCAATTGTGATTGCAAAGAGAAGCGGTGATAACAGGAAACCCTGTCTGGTCCCCCGGCATCATGGAAAAGTGGTAGACATAGTACTATTGATCCGCACGGCAGCTGTCGGGACAGCATAGAGCAATTAAACCTATCAACAGAAAGTTTCCCCAAAACCAAATTTTGCCAAGGTTATCCATACATATGACCATTTTACACTGTCAAAAGCCTTGACAGCATATAAGGCTAAAAGCACTTGATCGCCAATAGTCTCTATAGAATTTGAATGTTCAAAAATGTTCATCTAATATTGGTGGCCATAGAGAGATTGGGCATAAAAATTGTCTGGTCAGAAAGAACAATAGAGGAAATAACTTTATTGAGTCTGTTGGTGAGAACCTTGGCAAAAAAAACCCTGGCTGTAGCGGGTCTTTGTCTTTTTTAGGAATCAGTACAAAAGTCACCTGCTATACAGAAGGGGGAGGAGACCAGATTTGGAGGCAATATTAAGGGTGTTTGAAAGCACTGGGAGCAGGACAGAGTCATATTGTTAAATATTTCAATAGGGAGTCCATCAAGCCCTGATAACCTATGGTTAGGGAAACTTGCAACTGCAAGTAAAGTTCCTGGAGAGTAATTCGAGCATCCAAAAAATCCCTTATTTGAAACAAAAATAGTAGGGAGGGAAATACCATCTAAAAACTGCAGTAGAGCAGAGTCAGAGTAATTAGCTCTTGAGGAATATAAGTCCTGAAAAATTAGTAAAGGTTGGTAAAATGACCCTAGTTTGTGGATTTGTGGATTTGGTCAAGGGGGTCCCATGTAGACATGTGCATTTCATTTCATCAGCATATTCATACATTCAGGTGCATCCGAATTTATGAAATAACAAAGCCGAACATATCCATATCTTCCAATAACTCTGATGAATCCGAAAACATTTTCAAACTTGTGTTATTAAATGAACTTGTGTTATTAAATGTTACAGTAAACAAAAACAGCGTGGAGTCTCCTCCCCAATTCACACCAGACCCTTTAGGTCTAGTAGGAATTTTAGGGGGACCCCCAACTCCAAAAAAACAAAAAAGTGTGGGGTCTCCTAAAATCCCTTACTAGACCCTTGACCTACTAGCCTGGCAAAGCAGGAAGGGGGTGGGGACGTTCATGCGCCACTCCCTCCTGCACCATACCGGGCCACATGCCCTCAACATGGGGAGGGTGCTTTGCCATGGAGGACCCCTGGCAAAGCACCTTGTTCCCATGTTGATGAGGCAAAATGAATGAAACAAAAATAATTATTTTGCCGGCGCACATGTCTAGTTCCAGATAGCACTTATGTACAGCCGTTTATCTTGGGCTCTCACTATAACCAAGATAAACACTGCTGAAAGAATTGCTTGTTCTGAACTTTCTGAACAGTTTTCTACCACAGATTGAGAGTGTAACCATGGAGATAGGTTCGCAGGGGTAGGTTCTAGCACATAATTTGCTCCTGCCTCCAATGCAATTGCAGTAGACTGCTCCATGTCCTGTCTGGTGGCAGGAAGAGCCTAAGTACCACCAGAGAGTAGGGAGGAGGGAGACATTCGCAATAACACATTCAATGTCCAGAAAAATACAATGTATAAAGACATATCACCCAGTTCTATCAACTTCTACCTTCTTACAACAGAATTCTCTGCAAACGTGGGCCAGAATGGACACCCATCTAGCATAGAATGAGTACATAAAGTGATAGGCATTGAGGATAAAATGTATCTGAAGTAAAGAAACTGTGTACCGAGGGGCATGCATCTCCTGAAGACAAATCAAAGATGGTTTAAAAAAATTAAGGGGTCTATTCACCAAGCTGCCGAGGGCAGCCGAGTGAATGACCGATCTGAAGTGAAGTGAGCCGAACACTGTTCGGCTATTCACTTTAGGCTGGTACGGCTGATTTCAGCCGTACATCGGCTGAAATCAGCCGTACATCGGCTTGCTTCG
>NW_017307461.1:473200-477377 GCF_000935625.1 Nanorana parkeri | reverse complement strand
AGCAGGCTGTCGGCCGGGCAATGGCCGGCCGCTCGGCCAGCTTCGGCTTTCAGCACGGCTCAGCCGAGCTGATGCATATGCGTTCGGCTCGGCTGAGCCGCTCGGCCATGATCGGGAGCTGTACGGGCTATTGTGAACTGAACCGAAGGGGTCCTGGGGCCGAAGCTAGCTGAAGGATCAGCCGAAGCTACAGCCAGATCCTTCGGCAGCTTCGTGAATAGACCCCTAAGTGTCAAAAACAGACTGCCATTTCAGAGAATCCTCCATGCCTCAAACATTCCAAGAAAATGTTTTAACCATTTGCCCAAGCATAGTACACAACTTGTGAAGATAGTGTCCAGTGAGAATCCATCGAAGGTGAAATGTGTCCCTGAAAAGCCATAGGAGGGCAGGTACCCATAACTGAATGTCTGACTTTGAAGATATCTGTAGACGGTAGCGCTGTAACAATGGAACCCAATAAAAGAAAAAAAGAGAGAAGAAAAAAAGAAATGACAGAAAAAAAACAGTCGACAAAAACAGGTAAGCATCCAGGTTGGACTGTGCCCACGGCATACAGGGTACCTAGAAACAAGAACATAACAGGTTTCATGCACGAGAAAGTGTAGGGGTATCAATTCAATGGCAGCTATAGGAAGGAAAGACTCCACTGAAGAGCCATAAATAGAATAGAGCAGGCCATTCTCTATCACTTGTTATAATTCAAGCCAATCGGTAGCTGCCCCAGGGTTGTCGAAGAACTGGATGCTCCCGTTAGTTTGTTCATGAAACATGGCTGCATAAATCATAGAATATAACAGCTGTAGATGCTGAAGACACTTTTTTACCTTCTTGAAATGTTGCTCTGTGGTGTTTGACTTCAGGAGGAAAGTTGGGAAAATCATAACTCTAGTGCCATTATAAATGACATCTTGCTTAAGGATATTTTCTTTGTCTCTATAATTGAGAAGGAATATGAGGGAGGGTCTGGGTAGGTTCCCACGGGAAAGAGGACAGGTGGGGACCCTGTAAGCTCTTTCCAGAGTGAACAGTGGAGATACATGCTCCTTTCCAATAACTATCATTCTGCAAATTCCAGCAGGTGAGCACCATCAGCCCTCTCAGGAGCCTAAATAAGTGCACGTTGTTACGACATAAGCAATTGTTCAGATCTTCAAATTTCTGTAGATTAGCATCAGCTTTAAGGAGTGCCACTTTGAAATCAGTTTGAAGAGGGTGCACCACATCCTCCAAATTGCTCACCCAACTCTCAAGCGCAGCAGTATGTTCTCGCATTTTTTGTAAATCATGGCGTAGCAAAGCAAAATCCTCTATCATATCATGAACTTGATCTGAGAGACCGGTCAAAAAAATTGAACTTCTGAACTGCACTGAAGACACCATAAAGCATAGGCTCAGAGGTCTGCATGCTCTCCCTGCCCTCCCTCTGAGGTGTAGGTGTAGCAGAGACAGTACACACATTCATATCTAGGCCTTCATCCCAGGCTTTCCGACTCAGCAGGCTAACGTGACAGGCCAGGCTCAGTCCAATAGGATGTCTCCAGTAGCAGAGAGGTGGCTGAGGAATGCTGCTCTGTCCCCCATTTGGCACAGGGATGCCGCATATACCACTCCAGATGCAACACTGTCAGCCCCTGCACCTTCTCCCTCCCCATGTGGTCTCCTCGAGGTGCGTTCTGTGTGCCTGTGCCATCTTGCTGCTGATCTGGCAGGCCAGCGCTAGCCTTCCTCCGCATCATAGCTCTCGGGACTAAGAGGGTGAGGTGCACAGTAAACAAATTGGTCCCCACAGGGTGTAGGAGTCAGTATAGTGCAGGAAGGCAAGATCAGTCCAGGATACTATACCGGAGCTCAGCAGAACACATATCTGGCCAGCCACGCCCCCCATCCCCACACACTTTTGTCAAACCCCCTCTGATTGTTTGCTTTCTTGAATCCTGTGAAAAATAACCTGTGTTTCCAGACATGGGGGAGCATGTGACCTCTTCCTACGATGCAGTGCTCAGTCCTGTGCAGTTAATTGGGCATCATTAACTCTGTGTAAGCTCTGACACCATCTGACATGGAGTTTACACAGGGTTCATAATGCAGAGGAATGGAGCTGTGGGAATGCATAGGTTGGTTTTAAGGAAACTGAAACTTTGTCCTTTCAGTGAAAATTACACATTCTTTCTAAGTTAATGCTATTGCTAGTGTAAGGAGGGGTGCTGATTGTTTTGCTCAACAACAACCATTTGCCCCTTTATCTACATTAATTTTGCTGGCTTATTGCTGTTTTTTTTATGTATATCACAGATGTCAGTGTGATGATATATACTAGAGAAATTCAGCCAAGTCTTAAAATGTCATAATTATGTTGTTTTATTTTTTTCTGTTCCAAATGTGTAAAAAAAAAAATACTTTGACTGTGTAACATGGTACATTTAAGATCTGGGTTATCGTTAACATTCCTTGTTATTTAATGAACAGCATTGAAACTAAAATAAATTATTATAACTTAAATCTAACCATTCATTAAAACGAATAAATACAGTTATACAGAGATGAATAACTAAAGTATTGTGGACAATAACTACAAATGACATGAATGCAATTTTGATTATATGTTACATTTAATGATGCATACGATATACAGTATTTTTTTCTTATGGAAGATCTAGCCTATTGCTTGCTTACATGACGTAAAATCATGGCACATATTTAACTGCTAAAATCTATTCACTCTGTCCTCAAATTATTTTTGATACATTGTAGTTAGACAATGAAAAGTGAGATTGGCACCAAAGGGTGTGCTGTGCTAATGATTGCTGGGGTATGTCAAAAAATACTTGCTTCCCACAGACATTGTCCTTCACCCACTGGCTTACCATGCTGAGACACTTATGAAAGCTGAAATCATGTAATTTACAGCAATATCATATCTGACAAAGTAGAACATCCAGAAGTATCAATCAAAGCCACCAGGAGCATTGCAATAACTTAATACTGTGGCTGCATGTAAATGTGCTGCACGATAACCGAGACCTATATTTTATGTCTTTTTATTTTTCATGTTTTAATTACTGGTTGTAGTATTAAAAAAGACGTAAACTCTAACTGGTAAACTTTTAGCTTAGTAAATCACTATATATCATAAACAATTGTCATTTGTTTCCCAATGTATTGCTGTTTTCAGCTTTTTTCAACCTTCTTTACAACTCAGTGCTGCTGATCTTCTCCAGCCTCTTTCAGACACGTCCTGTCTACATGAACTTGTTCCAGTGTTAGTTGCACATCATTGCCCTAGACCTGCTTCCTGAACCTAACAATGATGGATCATACCTGTGCATGTGTGTCAACATGGCTTCTTGTAGTCTCTACCAGGAACCAGAAGTGTAGGTGAATGGGTGATAACATAAGAGCCCAGTTGGGAGGCAGTTTTTACCCTATACCACTATAGGAAGTGCCTGAACAAGAACATTTATAGTAGGATCACCAGGTGCAAGACATTTCAGGGTCTAACAGAAAAATAAATATATCTATTTAATAATATAAGATGGGTTCCTGTAAGAAATATATTTAGCCAAAAGGATGTAGGTAGGCCCAGGATGTAGATAGGTCCCATCCCTTCATAGGGCAATCCTAGGTGGTGTTACCTGGCACTAGCAAGAAGTGAAACCCATCTCCCCCATCAGGAGCTCTGGTGAAAACCGGCTGTTGCTTAGACTCTGCGCTTGTAGAGTAGGTGAGCCCATCTCACCCACCAAGGGGTGTCCCCATGACTAACCTTCTCTACTATAAAGGTTTTTTTTTTCTGTGTTGCTGTTGGATAGTTTTTCTCAACTCCTGTCTTGTAAAATATTGTCAGCAGGGCAATAACTTAGTGGACATCTCTCTAATGGAGCCTCAGACTCTGTTTTTTTGCATAGAAAAACTTGAATCTGTTGGCAGTCTGTGGAGTTTCTATTATTTGCATATTTTGCCAAGCAGTAACTGAAATTTAAAGCAAACATGTACTGGCCTTTGTAACCGCAGGCACTGTATAGCAATGAATCTTTAAAGTTCATAGCAAATAGAAGCACTGAATTCTCAGCTCTTTTGCTCTCACCCCTTGTTCAATACATTTTTTCAGCTCACCTCTCCATGCTTCCCTTTACCCAGTAGTAACTTGGCAGTCTTCTAATCTCCAATATAAATA
>NW_017307461.1:465470-473164 GCF_000935625.1 Nanorana parkeri | reverse complement strand
AGAGAATTAGTTAATTTTCTGCAGTGCTTCTGCTATGAGCTGGATGATGAATTGGTTCAGAGTGCCTGCAGCCACAGAGGTGAAAAATGACCATGAGCTTTAGCTCATATATTGCTTATTAAGAATATATAACTAATGTAATATATATATAACCTGATCAGCTATTCACATTAGGTAAATCCCCTACCCATTTGAAGTATCATATAGCCTTTGCTGAACCAAATCACTATCCCTTCTACACAACTGAATTGTGATTATGATAACATGAAATAGGAATGACTTCTCTAACATACATAGCAACACAAGGAATGATGTCCTCTAGAAAATGCATGAAACAGCCCACACCAAAAAGAAGAAAGACTTACTGGCAAGCTACATCTTTATGGTCACAAAAAAATATGTGTAATGACTAAAACAAAATGTCAGTCCCAGAACCAAAATTCCCTAAAGGAGTATTGGGTTTGTTACTGTAAAAGTTGCAAACTATTTTGCAGCAGCATTGCTAGACCCTGGCACCCAGGGTACATGCCCAGGTTTTCTGGGTGCCCCGGGTCTCTGGTCTCCGGGCCTTTGAGATGGAGACGATACATTCTATGCATTATACAATTTTGGAACATCGTACAATTTACCTACTTTTCAAATTATCTATTATTTTATGTCATCACAAGGTGACATTATAAGTTGTATATCAATGAATTTCTGTTCAGTGAAGTAGATTATATTAATCATAGATTTGATCCATTTTATTTTTGTTATCACAGATAAAAAAATGTTGTCATCACATGGTAACATCACAGTTTTTAGCCCAATTCATTTTTGTTCAGTTAAAAAGATTATATTAGTCTCATATTTGATACAAAGTGGTTATTATCATATCCTACCAGCCCAACATATCATTCTGTGTGCACAGAGGTGTCAATGGTCAATTAGGACTCTTGAATCCCCCTGCTGTTTTGTCTGCTACTAACATCTAAAACTCTAATTCATACTCAAAAGGTAACCAGGTCTCTTGTACTGACTGAAACTGGTCATGTGTATTACAGGTACTGCTTAAATGTAAGTAAAAATAGCAAAATTAAAATAAAGGAATGTTTATTAATAGGGTTGCACAGATACCAAGTACAGTACTCGGTACAAGTACGAGTACATGTACCAATACTTTTGAGCTCCAAGACTACACTAGAGAAAAATTCAAACATTAGGAGGCAGCTGTCATTTGTAAGGAGCACACGGAGCTCCTGGGATTTGTACATCTCTGTTTTAATGTACGATTTTGTTTTTATTAATATAAATAAAGGTATGCACAGATACCAGTTTTGCGAGTACGAGTACTGAATGATTTCAGGACAGTGGTGGAGCGCCAGAGCCAGGTCCCAGCTGCAACCTCTGCAGCCCTGGTAGTTCTCATGAAAATGCCAGGTATCTGCACTGGTACTCGAAAAGTATCTGTGCATCCCTATTTATTAACTTTATAATGGGTTCAATAGATTTTCATGTCAATGTAGAATCAGTGTTTCCTCCTTCCCAGAAAGTTTATTTCAAATGTAATAAACTTTTTAAAAGATTATGACATAGTTGAGATCAGATAACACATATAGCAGTGAGAATTTGTAATATTAACAAATGTACCCCTTTTTATTTTCTAAATTTTATATTTTGAACAAATAATTGTAGAACTGATTAACTAATGTGCAGTGAAGTTAGATGA
This sequence comes from Nanorana parkeri, assembly GCF_000935625.1. Taxonomy (NCBI): domain Eukaryota; kingdom Metazoa; phylum Chordata; class Amphibia; order Anura; family Dicroglossidae; genus Nanorana; species Nanorana parkeri. Next base: position 471,456 of record NW_017307461.1, on the reverse strand, counting down.
AAGGAACTGAAGATTGCTTCAAACACCCAATCATGAGCAATTTCAAATTAGCCTTTAGGGAAAGGGATATTTAAATTAGCTGTAATTGTGATAGAACAATTACTTATAGATGCATTACAAGTTACGTATTAAATGACAGTAATGAAAATAATTTGAATTGCTTTGGTTAGATAGAAGTAAAACAAATCAGCTTTTATCTTTAGTTTACCATAAATTTCTATTTTTATATGCTAATACTTTTTATGAAAAAAGACAATTTCTGGGGAATCTTAGGGAAAATGGATTGTGGGAAGATGGATTCTGGGAAAATGCTATATCTAAAGTACCGCAGCGCTGAATACTGAAAAATGGCCTGGATGGGAAGGGGGTTTAGCACCGCGGATGTCAACTGGTTAAACATATGTCATACACAGAGGCTTTTGGTAATTTGCAATGACTCTGACCTTTGAATGATCCTTCTTTAATATAATGCTTAGTTTTACCCTCTTAACAGAGAAGAGTGATGAACTGGACAAAAAAGGTTGAGCTTGTGCAAATAATATCTGTCTTACTTAAGCTTTCTAAGATTTTCTGTTGTAGTTAGTGAAAAAATACACAGCCTCCTCCATTAAAATTGTAGCTAAACATCATATTGGCATAATGCGAGTGGTTTAAGAACAGGGGTCATACAGGTAACTCTTATGGGTCTTGTAGGACCAATCTTACCATGTTATACAAAAATTTGACCTCTCCCCATGGGTAAAGACACAGTGCCCCCTGCTTCCTGTCCACTTAAGGATAATTTTTCCTTTAGATTTGCCACAGATGGAGCTTAACTAAACTCCTGTCAACACATGTCCAAGTCTGGTGCAATACCTGCAAGCAACCCTTGTCTCCAGCCTTGTACATCTATCCAACTCCAGTCCACTGGCAGTAGTTTGAGCTAAGAGCTAAAATGTAGTTCTTGAGGAGGACAGGCTGTACAAAGCATAGGCATAGTACTGCTATTCACCAAAAAGATACCTGTGCATGAGTAGTTCACAAGCTGAAGAGGTTACTTATGACCAGAGGCGCATGCAATTAAATAGAATCAATTTATTAATAATCACAGCTAAAAAATGATTGAATCACTATCCGAAACATCATTAAAAAGGATTGACAACATTGTCATGTCCACCCACATACACGCTGACGGTCCCCCAATCATCCACCTGAAGAAAATCCCTATAATTCAACTGGCTGCTATTTCTAATTATTCTGACTTCTTAGTTGTAATCTTCTGAGGAGCAATCTCCATTTAAGTGTTGCTTTCACAAACTTGTTTGAGCATTGTAATAAAAAACAATGTTGCCATCTGGGATATCCACACTTTTTCTCAAAGCAACACAATTGAACACACAGGTTGATTTAAAATTGATGTTTTGTACAGTATCTTTTCATATTTGACATTTGTTATAATAATGGGAGCACAACTCCCCCTCTTCTCATATACTCCACAGTCAGTGTTAATTGGAGAATATATCCTTTTCACTTTAGTGTAATAACTCCTTATTGTTTCTGCCGGTTAACAAAACAGTTCACAATAAGGACTTTGTTATTCAAGGATAATTCAATCCAACAAATATCACAACTGGCAATTACTTGCTGTTTGATAAATTCAGTGTGTATCACACTAATTCCGCTGTTGCAGCCAAACTCACAGACAGATCTTGTTTGATTATAAAGTATACACCAATCCCCCAGAAATGGATCTCAATGCAGATATGTATTCCTCGCTGCCTGTTGTCACCCCCTGTTTCATTGCTCAGCAGGCATAGTCCATAGGTAGCTACTTTATAACAGGTGAATTCCTCACCTTTAACTAGGAGGATTAGGTTGTCTTTCTCCTCAAACGCTGACATTCATTATTCGATCTTTGTATCGGTTGAAAACAACTAAATTATTGTATACTCTTGAATGGTATAGCACTCAATGTTAATCAAGCAGCTTCTACTAAAGCAGCATTTGTTTTCTACTTGTCGCCTCTTCCGATATAGTGCAGCCTATAGTGCAGCCTAGATAGAATATTAGTCTTCTTTATTTTCTTTACAGAGTTAAGTCTTTACAGAGTTTTAGTCTATATATCCACATTTTCTCTTTTTGCATCAAAATCCTATCAAAATCACCTCTCCGTGCCAAAAGATTTAACACAAAAATATATTTTATTTTTAGTCCTTCCAGGTTACTATTATGAATTGACATTTTGTTTTCCCTATATGCAACTTTCTACAGGGGCCCTTGCAACTTATAGACTACTCTGCTTGTTGCAGCCAGGTTTAAGTGATCTAAATTAATTATTATTATCATGCTCTTAAATGATGCACTTCTAAGTCATGGACTCCGACACCACCTAGCAGGAAGTAAGCCCTGTGCATGAGTAGTTCACAACCTGAAGAGGTTACTTATGACCAGAGGTGCATGTGATCAAATAGAATTAATTTATTAATAATCACAACTCCAAAACTTTTGCACCACTATAGCATATTATCATGCTCTTTAAGATCTGCATAGAGAACACAGGACACAAAACTGCCCCCTGTTTTCTGTTAGCAATAACTGGATCCATGCAGAATCATTGCCTCTTCCTGGCCCACTCTTCCTCCAGGACTTTTAGGCCTGGTGTGCACTGAACATTTTGTAGTGCTTTTTCTGCCCTAAAAAATGCTGAAAAAATGTGCCACAAAAAATCCCATTCATTTCTATGGCACTGTTTACATCTGAGCATTTTGTCGCAATAAGCAAAACGCCTGTCCCTGGAAAAAGTACAGGAGCTTTTTTTAGGCATTTTACAGCTCGTTTTTTGACCCCATAGACTTAATAGAAAATACTGGTCTGCCCATTAACATCAATGAGCTAGAATCTGCTCACAAAAATGTGTGACTCAACTTATGCGCATAAATCACGCAAAAATGTGCATCAAAAACACACGTAGAAATGTGCAAAAACGCTATTGCATAGGTGTGAACCCAGCCTAATGCAGCAGAAGCTGTAGCCATTAACATTAAGCCAAAATTGTTCACTTTGGCAAAGACAGAGTGAAAACACACTGCTTAAATTCTCACAGAAATAATCTACAACTCATAGATCCTGAAACCTATTTATTTGCTCTCAATAATGATCACGTGGTGATAACAGAAGACTAATAACAATCTCTACCCATGCAAACAAAACTCTAACCCCATACAAATAAAAAGCTCTGACCAAGCTGCACAACCTGGTTGAGATACATGTACGGTGCATGCAAATGTGCTTCAATGCATGTCAAAAACTGCATAACAGTACATCATGATATGTCTGCAACTCAAAAATGCACTGCAATGAAAGCACATAAGTCTTAAAGGGCCCTGAATGTTTTAATTAGCCCTTGTGTTAGCCTATTTTATAGCCTATAGTATCAGAAGAATGCAAAGAATATGTAAGGGTCCTCTAATTTTTTAGGGAAACTTAATGTTAGCATAACTATGGAAAGTTACTTTTTTATTTTATAGCATTACATCCAGCTAATAATACATCCTACACAAAGGGGCTTATTCAAGTAAAGAGGAAACTGCAAAGCCTGACAGCAGTCAGTAAACAACCATCACAATTTATTTTGACTGATTTTACTAATATTTAAATGTAAACAAAGTGGCCTGACCTACAAAGAAGCTTTTTAGATTACTATTAGTAAGAGTAACAAACACAAAGTGACTGAATAGATAATTATAACATATTAAATATATGTCTAAAATAAAAAAATAAATTGCTACAGGCTTATAAATATTCATAAAATATTAAACCAAAATATCAATGCACCTTATTTGTAAACACTCCCAGACTTCTTACTTTTAGGTAATTTATTGGTTTAAAGACAAGCACATTCATGATAAGAAGCCAAACATTTTATTGAGCAGACAGTGAGCACACTGTAGCATAGGGACCAATTATTTCTTTTGTTTGTTTTTGGATGTGGAGTTAGACCATACTTTATATACTGTATGAGTGACATTTCCTGGCATATGCTCTTGGACATTTGGCCAGCAAGCTGTCCACAGTGAGCAGCAGGTTCCTTGATAAACAATGTCATATTTTGAAAATTGATAGAGTATGCTGATTAATTTCAGTGATCAAGCTTAAAGTTGAACAGCGGACACACAAACTTTCATTTAGCTATATTCTGAAATAGCTAGAGAGGATATAAATCAGCTTTGCAAACCCAGTTCTTACCGTATAAATCCACACCTTACTAGTGTAGGGATGTAGTATTTTTGCCAAATTCCTTTGTGTATTTTTGTGAATTCTGTGTTCAGCATGGGGCTGTATCCAACCTGATTGTCCATCAACAGGAGTGTTTCTCTAAGGTCTGGGTGTATGTTCTCTGCGGCATGCTGTTTAAGCTTGCTCCAGTAGGATGTGCTAGACAGATATAAGACTTTTTATTATGAATATCTGATAGGCTGGCCAATCAGTGTGACTGGGGAACCTGCTGAGGCATGCTGGGAGAACAATATAAAAAATTTAAAATATCTGAGCTACATCCTGTTCTGTCATTCCCCCTGGCAGTGCCGGATTTCCCACAAGGCCACCGAGGCCCAGCCTCGGGGCAACAGGGAGCAGAGGGGTGGCAGGGGTGTGGAATCCCCACTGCCTGGGACATGCAGTTTCGGGCACCAAGCAGGTAGTTGTTTTCTACATTTAGCCATGCTTTGGGCCAGCAGGGCTAAATGTAGAGAAGGGAGCTGCTCGTTCGTTTACAAGTGATCTCGGCAATGTCGCCAAGATCACTTGTAATGATCACTTGTCCTCTCTCCTTGGGGCAGCAGAGAGAGTAATTCCGGCCCTGCCTCCTGGGTTTCTGCCCTAGGAGGATATCAGCTTGATGAGTCTCTCCTAGGTTTTGGGCCTAGGCACATGGAAGATGCATGGATCTCCCCTCCTGGGAGGAACCCCTGAAGGTGAGGGCAGCTGGAGGACAAGAGTATATGGGCTAGAGGAAACTATCTGCTTCTGTCACTCACATATGGAGATGTGGTGGTGGTGGGTGAGTGGGAAGTTGTACACAGGAACCTTCCTATGTTTGTTTGCCTTAAAAGTGAAGATTGAGACACCAGTAAAACCTACATTGCCAAGGAGCCTGAGCTCTAAAATAAAACTTGCCAGTACAGTTATTAGAAGGATAACATCCACAGACCTTAATGTAAGATCCAGAAGATATTGAGGCCTAGTTCAGAGAATAAAATCCTGTGTACTGTGAGATATCCTGATCTGCACTTCACCCTCCTTCCCTTATTGCCCTGTGCAATAAAACCTTTTCTATTTTAAATAAGCTAAACTGATCAAAATGATGGGTGACTGGCAGTAAAATGTGTTAATGTCTGAATGGTTACCAATAATTCAACCCCAGATAGACTCAGATAACTTTGCATGTGCCCTTTGTAAAGTGCAAATATATCAAGTGCTCAGTGCAAAAATAATTTAATGGACACAACAGAATAATACATATAATCAAAAGGACTTCCTACTCACATAACGTGCAGTGGTCTCCCCAAATACAGAGGGTGGTACAATATCTGAATTATACCCTGAAGAAGTCAGAAGATTGTTTTGACAAAAACAGTCATGGCTTGCTTGTACATTTCTCTCACATGCCACTTGAATCTAACTGCAAGTATTTGATGGACTAAAATAATCTAAAATGTATTTGCAAAGCTATTGGAGTCAAGTATTCATTGGGAAGTGTGTCTCCTTGCTTCGTGAGGCCATGTGTAGAGTAGATAGATGATTCACTCCATGGCTGGACTGAACTAAAAGCCCCCCTGCAATCCTTGTAGATACACTAGATGTAAAGCCAGAAAATGGGCAACCAGTGTGCATGACACTTTACAAATAAGGGACCCAGAATATATAGCGATGGGTTATGCCACTGTCATGCTTATACTGTTGATTTAACTTATATTCATACTTATAAAATACTATATGAAAATACTAC
>NW_017307461.1:418409-465432 GCF_000935625.1 Nanorana parkeri | reverse complement strand
AAGAAGGACACCATGAGTATGTAATGATTCATTGTTTTATCTATAGCATTCATGTTCCCTTATCCCACTGGAAATTAACAAAATGCATCCAGCTGAAAGTTAAGTGCTGACCCTGCTGGATTACAGTACATTTGACAGAGTGTAGAGCTGCCTGTGTAAGTGGACTAAATTTAAAGAGTCAGCTTGGATACATCTTGCTACAAATTACATAATGTTGTACTCACTGAAGGATATTATTTGTAGAATGTTGTTCAGCACTGAAATGTTCTAACACAGCTCTGGCAAGATTCAGCAGTTTTTTATAACAAAAGTCTAGTGTGGTGATTAAATTAGGTTTTAGTAAATTATAAGTTTGTTTTTCTTAAATTGTTTCTGCTATACTATAATACATTTTTATACTATTTAATAAAATAACTTTAGTATTTTTGGTAATACATTGGGAACTTTTTTGTCTTGCCCTATACAGTTCTGTATTGGTATACATTTCATATGTAGATGATGATTGAAGGGGTCTTACTTTAAGGTAATTTAGAAGGGTAATTAAGAGGAATTTTCGATAAGCCAGCACCCTCAGAATAAAAGGGTGGGTTTCCAGCAGCCATATTGACAATGTTCTTGTTCAGCTGTGATTGGGGAATCATGGGATGAGCTGCTGATAAATTGCATAGGAAGAGATTAGTGTACTCACTGGCAGGTCTCTTAAAGTAGATGTAAACCCATCAACCCAACATTTTGCAACCTGCAGGACTTTTGGTATGAAAGATGATATTTTTGAGGGTAGTTTGAAGGTAGTACCTTTAGGTACAACATATTAATATGTGATTCTTTTAAAGGTCCTTCTTAAAGGAAATAATCTTGTTGCCCTCCCCTTCTTATTATCTTTAGAGACATATTATTTAGGTCAGTCAGATTGGAAATATTTGGTCAGCTTTTTGAAATGTAAAAATTGAAATTTGCAAATCTGAACAAAGGATTTGATTGGATGCACTAGAGTACAAATGAGCCAAAGAGAAATGTCATACTTCTTAGAAAATAGCTACCCCTAAGTAACAAATGACTTCTATGTAATTTAATTTTCCCCTGGCAGACCTGTAAAAGAATTTTGCAGCCAATAAGTGTTTTAAAGCATTCACATAGCATTTGCTAAATAGGATAACCTAAAGAATATAAGTGTATATGTGTACTCAGAAGCCAGAACAGTTATGCTAGTTAAAATGTTACTACTGCCAGTTGCTGTCTAAATTTGCGGTTTAACAGTGATAAATTAAATAGTTCAATTACTCAGGATTGCAAAACAAATTTTATATTATATATATATATTTGCAAACAGTAGAGCATTAAGGTCACTTCCACTCACTTAAACCATCTTTTTAGGGCTTCTTTGCCCACTTTTATTGACTTAAAAATTCAAAGGTCCATACAGGTTTACCCTCACAGGGGTTTTCCAACATAACGTACAGACAGTGCTTGCAAACAAAACACAGATTCAGCCTGCTGGCTTTTACCTTCAACATCTGGCCGTTTTGACCCACTGGTCCTCCATCTTTGTCTGTTTGTTACTTAGACTAGTGCCAACTGTTCCTCTCACAGTCACACAACGGTACTCTTTCCAATGACTTGCCCCACAGGCTGGCTTTCACCATACAGGTTTATTGCCATACAGGCTGGTTCCAGGGTGGAGCCCTCTTGGCCTCCTCTGTCTCCCAGGTGGAACCCCTCACTTAGCAGGCTGGAAGATCTTATGAGTCAGCTTGCTTCAGCTGGGCTTGTTACCGGTAAAGGCTCAAGCTCTCTCAATACTTCCCCCTAGAGGAAGAACTTCAGTATTATACCTGAAACTGAGCCATACAAATCTGTCATCCTGGCTAGACCCAGACATGTCAATATATATATATATACACTTTATATTATAACAGCATGCACAAAAGCTTACCTTTTAAAGTTACATTGAGTGGAATTTTCAACTCGCAATTTTGTTTCCTTGTTTTAGTCTCTACAAAGTAATATTGTGATTCAAATTGTTCATTGGTTATACAGTGAGATTTCATTACTGATATTATGCAAAAGAACGCCTTTGGGAAAATGAGAAAAGGATAGCTTCTTATAAATATTAAGTGATTCCATAGCACTTCTGGAAAGTGTAATCTGAGCACCTCAGGCCTCGTTTCTGTAACCATTCCAGTTTTAAACAATTTGCAGTCAATTTGCTTTTGCTATTTTTCCATAATTCTTTATTTATGTGCTCTTTCTGATACCCTACTGATGTTGTTTGCTGTTTCAATAGCCTAACTTTCTAAGTTTCTATATATTTGTGAGACTTTTATGTATTAGTCTTGTTGCAATTTTTCTTGATCATACAGTGCAAGATACAAGGTAGAATCAAGATGACTGGGTATATAGTGGTATCGTCAGGTGATTAGACACTGGCCAGAGCTGTAAGAGCCTATATAACGTCTCCCACCACAGAAGATCTTTTGTTTTGTGCTAGTGTCCTTAGGTGATAGACATGTTTTTTTGCTTTCTCTGAGAAAATATTAGTTAATCTTACTTTATATTCTCTTCAATAAAGTATTCTCTCTGCACACAGCCCCATGGTTGGAGCTATGGGAGCCGTAACTGGACCCCACAAGGACAGTCACAGAACATGTGGTGATGGACAATAATATAGCTTTGGGCACAAAATCCTGTGTTAAGGAGCCCACCCTATGTGAACCTATCCCTGAAGAACCCCTTGGGTAAGCTCATCCGAAGTGGGTACCTCTCATGGACACTATGATTCACACATGAGGGGGTGAGTCCTAGCCCCTGGTATCTCCCTATATCCCTCACTTGGTCCTGTCACCAATGTCTCTGCTTGCTGCTGCCTCTCCTTTTACATTCTGTCCCCTCCTGTTCCACCAGTGCCCTCTGATGCCACTTTTGTCACCCCCAGTGCCCAGCCAGTCACCCTCACCCTGCCCTCCATTTTCTAGGCAGAGTAAGGCTATTTGAGCTATTCTAAGACTCTGTTGCCATTATGCCAGACTCCGTTACTTCTGCGCATGTGCGGGACTGGTGGCCATCTTTTTGTATAGCGTGAGGGACAGAGCATTAGGGGAGGTGGCTGGGGGCAAAATGCAGGCACTTCAGTTCGGTGGTCCTGTAGAAGGGGATGTTGCCAGACCATGAGTACCCTAAAGGCACCCTCACTATGCCTTATTTAAGACAAAAAAAGTCAGGGGAGGCAATACAGCTAGTAGACATGTGCAGCTGCAAAAAAATTGTTCCGTTTCACATTTCCTTTATTTCCTGTATGTGTTTCTTTTTGAGTTTCGAATTCGGATTGGATTCGTAATTCGGATTCGTAATTCGGACGAATTACCGAAATTTGGGGTTTTGCGTGAACGGATGAATGTTCGTGCATATGTACGTAGCAGAATTGGCATAGTTGACATTTCTGGTTGCTGTGCTCAAGTCTTCACTATTAAAGGGACATTAAAATCCTTTTCTTAATTTGTTTATCCATTTAAACGTTGACAGTGCATGCACAGGAACATGAAGTAATGTTTTGTTTTTACCTTCACATGCTATGTAATCCTCTTTTTGTAGTCATTATCGTAAATTTTTAATTTTCGTTTCGATTAGGATGAAATTGGTACTGAATCCGAAATTCAGAATCCGGAATTTCGGATTCGGATGGTTTTGAATGAATTCGGACATGGTACATTTCGGAAATTCGGATGCTCCTAATCCACGATTTTTGGAATTTCGTCCGAATTTTGATTCGGAACGAAACGAATCGCACAGCTAGTGGGCATGGTGGATTGCCTGATGTTTTCCCTGTGGACTCTGCATTGGATGACCTGTCCAAGTTCTGTGGAATCTGCATGTAAAAAGCATTTGGAAAGAATCCATTTAGCTGGACAATTATTTTTTGGAGAAGGTCTAGATACCTTTATAAAGAAGGTCATGGGAGTAGAGGTTACCTTATCACCTAGCAGAAGCCCAAGGTTCCCCTAGGTAAGCATAATTCTGGCTCAGCCAAGAAGGTATCCTTTCAGCCATCAGGTTCCAGGACCTCTTCACAATGAAGGGGCACCCCACTTTATCAGGCAAGGGGAAGTTTATTGATCTTTTAAGAGGATTGGATTTGAGAGGTTCTAGAACTTTGGGTTTGCTCAATAGTTTTAGATAGTTACAGACTGGAGTTTCTCTCCTGTCCCCCTCCTTAGTTCAGGGTTTCTAATGTTCTGGTCTCTCTCTTTAAACTAGAAGCCTTGCAGAGGGTTCTTTTCCAGCTTCTGCATGCAGGGGTTATTACTCCAGCTTCAGTTTAGGAGTTTCTGGGGATTGTATTCAAACCTGTTCACGGTTCCAAACCCAAACTAAGTAATTAATCCTATATTGAATCTAAATAACTTAAATACATTTCTGTTGGTTCTCAAATTCAGGATGGAATCCATTCACTCTGTTATTGCATCATTGCAGAAGGGGGATTTTCTGGTGTCAATAAACATCAAAAGTGCCTATTCACATATCCCAATATTTCCTCCTCACTTACCTGGAGACCAAGCCGAGAAGAGGGCTACCTATCCACCTCTCGCCCATACCTGGTGGTGACAGGGTATGTAAGGACATGGAGTGACACAGGTGCCGGTGCAGACAGATGGGCAAAGTTTGAGAAAATGCTTGAGAGCATGAGACCAGTGGATGAGTCTGCAGGACCAGGATGACACCAGAACGTCAAGGAGCTGGAGCAGGCACCTGGCATGTGGTTGGTGTACCACTGGTGGGATGAAGTGTTTTAAAACAGCAGTAGTACAAAACGCCAAGTGGGAGGCCAGAAGCAAAGTCAGATCCAAAGCTGGGTCCATGCACATGAAGCAGTGTCTTAAATGAGAACTATGGGGTCAGTGTTTTTCCCCATAGTTCTCCTTAGGGTAATGGGAGGAAACAAACTAGCGTCCTCCCGTTACCCTAAGCTCAGTATACCGCGAGCTACAGCTCACGGTATACTGAGATGCCGCAGCCGGAGCGGATCCCAACATCGACGCCGAGATCCGCCCAGCTGCGTGAGTGACAGCTGGCTCTGCCTATCTAGAGGCAGAGCCAGCTGTACCCGCCCCTCCCCCGTCCGTTCCGCCAGTCAGCGCTGGCAGATCGGAGAGGGGAATCCAGCCCCTCCCCCTGTCACGGCAGAGAGCCGTGACAGGATCGAGAGGTGAGCGAACCCGGTATGTGTTCGCTCACCTCCCGATCTACTGAGCCGACCTGTGACAGTCTCATTGTCACAGGTCGGCTAGAACTATGAGGTGAGTGGAAATCACTCATCTCATAGTTCTCCTTTAAGTGACAAATTGTAATTCGGCAGCAATGTCAGGAGTCCAAAGGCAGGGTCAAGAGCGTCAAGGTACAGAATCAGAAGGAGGAGGCAATGGTCACCAGGCTAGGTTCATACACAGGAGAGCAGGATAACAGAAAGAGAATGTAAGGCACACAGTGACAAGCTGACAACTACAAAGCAACTTGCTGATGGCTTCTGTCTGCTTAAATAGGCAGAGCGTATTCACTAACAAGAGTGCACCAGTGTGCTAACATGTGTGCACACATACGCTATTTGTGAGTCTACGCTCCAGTGTGTACCCCTCTATGCGCCAATGCATGTTTGCCCAGAACTTTTAGCATGGCTTTGTGGGCACATATGTGCTCATCTTTGTTTGCAGTTTAGTCTCTTACATCATCAGTGTTTTCTCCACTTTGCCCCATTTTCACTTTGTTGCTTTCCCTTTTGGGCTGTTGACTGCCCCTCAGGTGTTAAAAAAAGTATTGGTACCAATACTAGCTTTACTACATTCTCAAGGGATTCATGTGGTGGGGTATCTAGATGATCTGCTTTTGAACGTCTGGTCCGAGGTGAATTTGATGGTGGACAATTGCAGGACACTTCCAATGATTGGATAATAAACCATCAGAAATCTTCACTGACTCCCACACATCACCTAGAATACATGTGGATCATATGTGACACAGTCAGAGCCAGAGTATTTCTTTCCCTGAACAAACTTCAGTAATTGTGAGGTGCAGTTCAGTGTCTTTGGCACGCCTCTCAATATGGTTTTGTATGACAGTCCTGGGCATGATTGTTTCCTCCTTTGAAATAGTTCTGTTCACTCAGGCTCAATTAAGGCTAGTACAGCTGAACATTGTGAGGCAGTCTCTTTCTCTTGATCGCCCAATATGTCCTTCTCCAAAAGCAAGACATTCACTGCGGTGGTGGATGGTCAGCCTGGCATTGGAATATGGAAATTCCTTCAGTCCAATTCTGTGGACAGTCCTGAGTATGGATGCCAGTCATCAACAGCTAAATCCCTGAATCAGCAGATCTGTCATCGGTGGGGAACACCAGATGTGGATCTGCTAGCCTCCAGGTTCAACAACAAGTTGGGCACATTTTTATCCTGAACCAAAGATCCAATGGCCTTTGCAGTAGATACCCTGGTGGCTTTGTGGGATCAGATCAACCTGATTTATGCTTTTCCTCCAGTGAAGATTCTGCCTTATCCTCTTTTATTATTTATTATTATTATTATTATACAGGACTTATTACAAAAGAGTGGAGATAGTACAGTTACAATACAATTTACAGTACAATACAGTTTCAGAACAAAAGGGTTGGGAGAGCCCTGCTCGTGAGAACTTACAATCTAGTAGGAGTCACAAGTGATACAAAATGTAATAATTGTTTGGATTGAGTTGTTGGAGGAAGTAAAAGACAGTTATGTTGAGATGAGGTAGGCTTCCCTGAAGAGATGGGTTTTTAAGGATCGCCTAAAGGTGGGCAGAATGGGGTAAGGAGTTCCAGAGAATGGGAGACACTCTGGGGAAGTCCTGGAGGCGAGCATGGGAGGAGGTAATGAGAGAGCAGGAGGTCTTGAGAGGAGCGGAGAGGACGGTTTGGGTGATATTTTGAGATGAGGTCAGTAATGTAGTTTGGGGCGGAGTTGTAGATGGCTTTGTATGTTGTTGTTAGTATTTTGAATTTTATTAGTTGGGCAATTGGAGGGATTGGCAGAGAGGGGCGGCAGACACTGAACGGTTGGTAAGGTGGATGAGTCTGGCAGCAGCATTCATGATAGACTTAAGGGGGATAGCCTGCTTAGTGGTAGGCTAACAAGGAGGGAGTTACAGTAGTCGAGGTGAGAGATTACAAGGGAGTGAATTTTTGTGATTTCATTTGTTAAAAAGGGTCATATTTTGGAAATATTACAGAGGTTGAGTCAGCAAGATTTAGATAGTGATCAGATGTGGGGCTGAATGGAGAGCTCAGAGTCAAGGATAACACCGAGTACCCTGGCTTGATGGGAGGGGTTGATCGTAGTGTTGTTGATTGTGATGGGGAAGTTGGGGGAGGGAGCATGGAGAGGAGGAAGAATTATAAGCTCAGTTTTTGACAGATTTAGTTTGAGGTAGTGGTGTGATATCCATGCTGAGATGTCACTGAGTAGATTTGAGATACGTGAAGAGACAGAGGGGTTGAGTTGAGGAGTGGAGAGATAGATTTGGGTGTTCACAGGATAGCAGTGAAGGGTACTCTGGTGATCCTAGTGGCTCCCAGTTGGCCAAGGAGAGTATGGTTCATGGAGATTCTTCATCTTTCCCCAGACTCTCCATGCAGGTTTCTCTCTTTTGTCACAAGGTCCAGTTTTGCACCCTGCTTCTCAGTCACTTGCTCTGATGACATGACTGTTTAAGTCCAGGTCCTGAGGGAAAGGAGCTTATCAGAGGAAGTTATACCTGCTTTGTTGAAGGCTCAGAAGCCATCATCTTGTACATGGAAAGTGTTTTTTTGCCTGGTGAGAGAAAAGGAATCCTGATCCTAGATCTTATTTTGTAGCTTTTCTACAATCAGGGCTGGACCAGAGATTGGCTTCAAGTATGAACAAAGGCCAAATTGTAGCCTTAGATTTTCATTTTCCGAAACCCTTGATTTCTGATTCTTTTGTTAACCCCTTCTTGGGTGCAAAAATTGAAAAAAGGGTCTCAGTCATGAAGGGGTTAAAGCCTTCATATATGGAGTCACTCATTTAGCGCCTCCAAGGCACCCTTTGTTGTTCTCATGGGATCTCAATTTAGTGCTCACCTGCTTGTAACAGGCTTCTTTTGAACCTATGGAGGGTATTGCCCTGGAAGATCTTACTTGTGAGGTAATTTTTCATGTAGCGATTACTTGAGCTAGGAGAGTCTCTGAGCTAGCAGACCTCCCCTGCAAGGAACCTTTCCTTGTTCTGCAGCAAGAAAAGGTAGTACTTTGACCCACAGATTCCTTTTTAACAAAGGCTGTTTCATCCTTCCATCTTAATCAGGATAATGTCTTCTCTTCATTCTATCCTGATCTAAAGAATCCAAGGGAAGAATTGCTGCATTCTTTACATTTTGTAGGTGCATAATGTGTTTAGCTCAATGTCACTTTCTCTTTCAGGCAATCAGATTCATTGTTTGTTCTTTCTGGGGGATCTCAAAGGGGTTTTCTGCTTCTTGTTCCACTGTGTCCAATTGGATTGAACAGGTTATTCTTCAGACTTGCTGTAGTAAGGGAATCTTTCTGTCCTTTTCTGTCAGGGCTTATTCTACTAGGTCTGTTAGTGCCCCCTTGGATCTTTGTCACCAGGCATCCACCCTGCAAATTTTTAAGGTGGCCACCTGGTCTTCAATACATACTTTCACTAGGTTTTATATGGTGGATGTTCAGGCATCAACTGACGCTGATCTGGTTGTATGGTTCTGCGGGCAGTAGATTAGGCTGTTTCTTTGCTACGCAGCCTGGTGGTTGAAGTCTACTCCTGGCCCTCTATTATTGCTTTTGAACATCCCAGTCATCCTGATTCAGCCCTCTGTTCTGTACTGTAGAAGAAGTATGCAAGAAAAGGATTTTACAGGTAGGTCAAAAATCTTATACCTGCTAGACATGCTGGCAGTGGCCAAAATAGAAGGCCTCTTCAGCACAATGTTACACCACTTTTGGCTCTTATCCCATTGGCTGCAACATGAAAGCAACTCCTCAATGGTCCTACAGTTGTATTGAGCTCACACCAAAGCTGTCTTATTAGCACATCATGCTGATTAAAGTGTATGTAATTCAAAATTGTGTTATTGTTGTTTTGAGGTAGGCCTCTCTCAGGGCTTTTTCTTTTTTTCTGTCTGTGTTATGTTGGGGAGATTTTCCTTACTTCCTGTTCCAAAGACATCACAGGGAGTAACAGGAAATCTCTCCAAAGCAAGGGGAAATCCCAGAAAGTTATCATGAGAACGGGTATGCCCCTGTTCCTACAACAACTTGAAAATGAAAAATGGTTACCATAGCTCTGTATTATAAGTGAACATACAGAGAGACAGTTAAAAAGGGGAGCAAATGGGAGATATGAGAGCTTTGATTGCTGGGAGGAGCAGGGATCAGGAAAGTAAAACTGCTTTACACAATCCCCTAGCCAAAAATTAGCAGTTAACCCTTGCAGTGCAGGTGTACCCAAACTGCAAGGGGAACTTTTTTGTTTTTCTGGAGAAAGTCTATAGTGGGGTTTAGAAGTTACCTGTAAATTGTCCCAAATTTGTGTCTATTTATTTGAATAGCTACTAGGGAAAATATATTATTTTACTAGCTAACGTTACCTCTGGAATCATTATATTGTGGTAAGACACCAAGGTTGTCCTTGTGTCACTTCATTTAGGACGTCAAATTGCAGCGGAAGTTTCACAGCTCATTGGAAATCACCATGAAGGGTTGTAACTGATAAAGCTTAGCACCCTTTTATACGCTGAATGCCTCTGTCTATAATTCCCTAACAAAAAAAAGGCTGAGTAAAATATTTGGCTTTTCATTTCACAGTTCAAAAATACCATGTAATGTGCTGAAAATGAGTAAGTGACTTCTGATATGCACAAAAGCAAATATTTATGGTTGATATTATAAAGTGATGTAAGCCTATCCTGCTGATCTTCAACTGATTGAGCATTATTAAGGTCTGTAGGGCATGTCTGCAGTTTCTGTTTGTACTTCAGAACCCTGCTATATGTCACTTTTAATAAGTAAAGGATTTTGGTTCTATTGTATATCACAAAGGGCTAGTACAATGTTATTTACAAGCACACTTTTTATTTTATTGATGGTTTTGAATGCTGTGCTCAGGGGCAGTGGAAAATAATCCATGTCTGCCAGAACGTCCATCGGGAAGGTTCTGCTAATTATCTTCTGTAGATTGTGTGCTCAATAGCTGAATTAATTACCTGTATTAGGCTCCTTGTATCAAAAGCGCCTCAGAACTGTCACACTGGTAAGACTGGAGGTCTATTAATATGTGGCAGACAAATGCAGTACATTTCCTTGTACCACATACAACAGGCATTATAAGTTTGTGATTTCAGATGATATATTGCTTTGATACATATCCATCCCTTTATAGTCTGTTGTTCGGTAGAAAATTTGATATGAATCAATGGAACAATCACTAATGTAACTTAACTTACCGATTCGGCTATAGAACAATCAAAAGCCAATTCCCTGGAAGTCTAGAGCGTGTTTCCTGCCTATGATTGGAAAGGGAATTATGTGTGTCATATAGTTCATTTAAAAGTTATAGCTTGATCAAATTAAAACAATATCCACAGCTTAGCATTTGATGTATTCTGTTGAAATGCACAATGCATGTTTGATTGATTTTTCATGTACTGGCAAAGGTGTCACTCAGTTCAAAAAACAGGGGAGTAGAAAAAAAGTAATATGGCTTTTGTGCAAAAACACACTGCAAGTCACATACGGTGAACAGTGCAGAGATGATTATAGGATTACATTCTTCATATATCCCTATGGAGAAAGAAATAAGGTGCAAATGTCATGTTCAACAGCTCCTAGTTGATTCCTCAAAGGAATTTATGGAGAATGCACTCCAGAGATAGAATATAGGAGGTTGAGCTCGCTGGAGTGTCCTGGTTGACATAGTACAGGAAGCAAGGGAAAACAAAAAAGAACAGTGGATCTAATGCTTCCTTTCTCTATCAACATTTAAAAAAAAAATAAAGGGGGTTATTCACAAAGCTGCTGAAGGCAGCCAAGTGAATAGCCCAGCCGAAGTGAAGTGAGCCAAACGACGTTTGGCTATTGACTCCGGCTCAGTATGGCTGATTTCAGCCGTACATCGTCTTCCTTCAGCTGCACTTTTTCAGCCGAAGTGCAGAAGAACTTCGACTCAGCCGATCCAACATCTTGATCGGCTGAGCTGAAGCTCCGGAAGCTCACTCGCTGCCATTCTCCCCTATTAACATAGGGGAGAATGGCAGTGAGTGAGCAGCATTCGGCTCAGCTATTCTGCTCATTACCTCCCTGGTAACGAGCAGAATAGAAAAACAATGAAAATAGTCGGGGGGGAAAAAGGTTGAATTTAAAAAAAAAATTTAATAAATAGTAACATTTTAAAATAAAGATTTAAAAAAAACTAAATAATAATAATTTTAAAAATTGGGTGGAGCTAGCAGTGACAGCTCGCTTTGTCGCTTCGGCTCACGTGAACCAAAGCATATGCCTTCAGCTCGGCTGAGCCACTCTGCCGCTTCGGCTGCTGTATGGGCTATAGTGAATAACCGAATTACCGGAAAAACTAAGCTATGGCTGGATCCTTCTGCAGCTTTGTGAATTACCCTTAAAATGTTTTGGATAGAGTTTAAATGCATACACAGAAAAAACTTCCTAAAGTGGGCGTAGAAAATGTTATCTTTTACACAAAGCAAAGCAGTTCAGTTGCATTTTTATAGCACTTACATTAGATATATATTCTAATAACTCTTGTATAAAGATCTAAACTGCCACATAGTTTTAATTTATACTGGGAATTAGTATGTATATAGAGAACATTAGAGAATGCAATGACATTGTTTTCCTCTACATACAATATTATTTTTCCTTAGAAAACTTTATAAAAAATATTGTAAAACAAAACAAAAACATATCCTTTGGTGTTCTGTGCATTAGTCCTTAATGCCCCACTTGCTATGTTGTACTTTTTGTACTTCCAAATGCCTCAACTTATTAACCTCAGGCTCTTGTCATTTCTTAATGTAGTGTGGATGTGTGTGACTCTTCCCACATGGCCGCATCATCCATTTACAGGGTCTGTGAATTATGAAACTACAAGTCCTATCTGCCATCATGTGCAGAAGAACTTGTAGTTCTCAATGGACTACAAGTGCAGTGGCATTTGATACTTCTTCCCATCCCATCACTGAAAGTCCATGCCTTGATATGGACAGGGGAAGAGTCTGCAACAGCCAGAGCAATATACCTGCAATGCACTGATCACAGTTTCAATGCTTTGCAGGCTCTAATGCAAAAAAAATAATTAATGTACATTTTTCTTTTTTTTATGTGTGTGCATTGATTAGTAATTTTGTTAAAGATGACTATGCCTTTAAGCCATGAAAATAGAAACATTGTCAGGCTACAGCCACTGCTACTATAGTACCCTAATAAATGTTTCCCTAGGTTGACATCTTTGCATAGATCCAGAAGAACTGGGTATTGTCAAGGGCTCCGACAGAAGAACAGAGCACTAGGGGAAAGAGCACTAGGAAAGATAAGTATCAATAGTAGGTGGTCGGGAGTGAGCTTTGTATAAAAAACATTTATGAGAATGAGAACATTGTCAGATTCTTATTAAGCTAAAATTATATTTTTTTGTCCCTAAAAGTCAAAACCAAAAAAAGATACAATAGTAAACAAGAACCTTGGGGAAAAAACATGCATATGGTACAGTCAGGGCCGTCTTTAACGCAGCGCAAAGAGGGCACTTGCCCCGGGCCCAATAAAGGTTGTGGGGCCCGAAGCATCTGCCCCTTGAGCCCGCTGCCCGCAGAAAATTGCCGATCGGATCGCATAGTATAATACGTTATGGCAGCGGCCGCATACGGCAATGCCATAACGTATTGTCCTATGCGATCTGCACGATCGCATCCTAAAGGTAGCTCCTCCCCCGGCCCCCGCCCGCATAGCTTGACATGTCACGGGCTTCCCTGGAGGATGTGAGGCTGTGCGGACGGGTGCCTCACTCACGTCCAGGATATCTGGAAAGAGGCAGACTGGCACGAGGTGAGGACTGCCTGAGGCAGGTAGGTGAGAAAATAAAAAAGGAGAAATATAAAGGAGATATACAATTTGTATATCTCCCTGAAAAGCTCACTCCATTTCTGTTCTGTCCTTCATATATATGTGAATAACATGATTGATAGAATTACAATGCATGATAGTAGAAAGCCATGATTAGACATAATTAACATGATTAGATAATCAGACTTAACAGAGACATGATTGTTTGTAATTTGACATGATACAGCGTTTTTGAAGGTTTAACAGAGGAGGAGCCTAGTTTTCTCTCAACGTTTGCCCTTAGGGGCGCTGTAATGGATGTGGTATATATTCTTCAGGAGAGGGAGGTTGTCATTCAAATAGGTCAGTGTGTGTGTGCATCTCTGCAGGGCCGTCCAGGCACAGCACCTGGGTCACAGTCACCGAAGCAGATGAGGGGAGAGAGGCCCGGACCACGAATCCCACCCGGAGCAGCATAAACTGAGAGGCATCGAGGGTAGCCAAAAGTCCTGGAACTGCTTATTTCCCCAACCAGAACCGAGGGGTGTCCATACTCCTCTCACTGTGGAGCCCCCAGCATGTTGCACAGTCGCCCCGGGCTGCACATTTGAATGACAACCTCCCTCTCCTGAAGAAGCGCCCCTAAGCGCGAAAGGTTGAGAGAAAACTAGGCTCCTCCTCTGTTAAACCTTCAATAATGATGTATTATGTCAAATTACCAACAATCACGTCTCTGTTAAGTCTGATTATCTAATCATGTTAATTATGTCTAATCATGGCTTTCTACTATCATGCATTGTAATTCTATCAATCATGGTTTTCACATATATTGAAGGACAGAACAGAAATGGAGGGAGATTTTCAGGGAGATATACAATCATGTTTTCATTTTTTACATTTTTTTTTCTTGGTGGGGGGCCCCAAGAAAATGTTTGCCCAGGGTCCGATCAATATTAAAGACGGGCCTGGGTACAGTATGTGTTTATAGATGAGCAAAAACAGTTACCTAATTGTATATATTATTAAAAAGGGCTGCTTAGTGCCGAACTGAAACACTGGAGTTTACTGACATGACATACTGAATGTTCTTTTTGAATAAGAAATTAATGTGAAAAGGAACCGAATACCAATGGGAAGAGAATACCAAATAGCGATACCGAAAGTCCCATTAAGAAATGCGGGGGCATGTAACGACTCGCCGCCCAGCTTCCTGATTACCTGGGAAGCTGGCTCCATGATCCCCCGATCAACAAGTGATAAGAAAGCATGGAGCCAGCTTTCTGGCCAATCAGGAAGCCGGGGGGCAGGTAATAATGCGCCACCCGGCTTCCTGATTGACCAGCTTCCTGACCAATCAGGAAGCCGGACGGTGAGTCATTACATGCAGGCTGGCTTCCTGATTGGCCGGGAAGCCGGCTGCATGCTCTTTTGTCACCAGGTGATGAGGAAGCTTGAAGCCAGCTTTCTGGCCAATCAGGAAGCCGGACGGCGTGTAATGATTTGCTGCCCGGCTTCCTGATTGGCCAGCTTCCTGACCAATCAGGAAGCTAGGTGGCGAGTCATAACACGCCATCCAGCTTCCTGATTGGCGGGGAAGATAGCTCCAAGCTCCCTCATCACCAAGTGTCGAGGGAGCATGGAGATGGCTTCCCAGTCAATCAGGAAGCTGGATGGCGTGTAATGACTCACCGCCCGACTTCCTGATACCAGACATGCCGGTATCGGGAATAATATCGGCTCATTTTGTTTATTAGTTGTTGTTAGTGCTTGAATTTTCTTGTTTCATAAAGCTCATTCATTAGATATAAAACTCCCAATAGCCATTAACTGTTGCATTAGGGTTGATTTACTAATGGCAATAGACTATTTACTTTACAGGGAAATTTGTTCTTGGCAGGGGAAGTTTGCCTTAGCTTGCGGAATGTGGTGAATTTTTACTTTGCGAAGACTATCACGTGCAGGAAAATAAAAAATGTGTAATTTTGTTTGCAGATGATTGAGTAAAGGAAGTCAACAGAACTTCACCTTATTCACTAAACTAAGAGAAAACTTCCCCTGCAAATGGCAAATGCCCTTGCAAAGCATACAGCTTATTTGCCCTTAGTGAATGAACCCCACAGGCTCCATTATTTATCGAGTAGCTGATCTAAAACCAGTATGCAGATCAGGCAAGTCAGAATAATGTCAGAAGTCCTGGTATGCATGCTTGTTCCACATCTACAACTCAATGTATATAAGCCAGAGGGTCAGAATGGTAACAAGAAAACTAACACTTTCAAAATAAAAAGTGGGAAATAACAGATGTCATGTTTCCTCTGGAAAAAGTTACCTTTAAAGATAGCGTGTCGCCTTGCCCATTCAGGGCAATGTGACAGGGTTTATGCAAAGCCTACCACCCACAACCAAATATTATTTCTCTCCTTTGCTTCCCTGCTGCTTTTTTGTGGCTGTCCTTGCAAAATACGCAGTGCTTTGAGCTATTGGGGAATTTGTAACCTGCTTGGGTTTGGCAGTCAATCATTATTGGGTCTATTCACTAAGCTGCCGAAGGATCTAGCCGTAGCTTCGGCCAATCCTTCGGCTAGCTTCGGCCCCAGGACCCCTTCGGTGCTGTACGGGCTATTCACTATAGCCCGTACAGCTTCCGAACGTGGCCGAGCGGCTCAGTCGAGCCGAACGCATATGCCTCGGCTCGGCTAAGCCACGCTGAAAGCCGAAGCTGGCCGAGGCGACAGCCTGCTTCTGACAGCTGGGCGGAGCCAGCCGTGATCTTACGGCTGGCTCTGGCCACTTGCAGAGAGATCAGCGTCCCTGGTTACCTGCTAACCAGGGACACTGATCTCCAAACAGCAAGCTCTCCCTGGAACTCCGGGAGTCTCCTGCTCCCGGCCACCAAAGAGAGAAACACTGCTGTTTCTTTTTTTTTCTGACACGGAGCTTTGTCAGAATAGAAAAAAAAATGCCCATTGGAATGCATTGCAAAAAAAGTAAAATCAGTGTTTCTCTCCTGGGCGGCCGGGAGCGGGAGGCTCCCAGGGCGCCCGGGAGATTTTTCTTTTTTTTTTGTACGGCAGCAGAACCGCCTGCCAATAGAAAACTATTGAGCGGAGCTAGCTGTCACTGCTAGCTCCGCACAATCGTTTTCTATTTACTTTTTAAAAACTTTAAAAACTATTTTTCTGTTCTGCTCGGTCCCTCTGAGGGACCGAGCAGAACAGCCGGGCCAAATGCCGCTCAGCAGAACTACAGAGCCCAGCAACAAAGACCAACCTGACTGGAGCAAGATACAGCTGTCTTCAGAGTGTCCCAGCTGGTGAGCCATTGTATAGACATGGAGACCTCCTAGGCCAGTTGATGATCTGTGCCCCCCACACACACAGAGATTACATGGGGGGTCAGAGCTGTGTATAGACATCAATCCTTTTAACCCCAATTTCCTGATGAGGGAGAAGCTAGAACTGTGATCTCCAATTTTGGATAGAATAGGCTACTGGAGGTAAAGCATTCTTATACAGGAAGTCTCACATGTAGCCCCTGAAGCCATTAAAGGGCCACATATAATATTCAGTGACTGTAATATCAGAGGCTGCTGACATTTCATGATCAAAGACTGCTAAATCGTTACAGGAGATGATTAGAGACTGCTGACTTTCTTGCCTATATCTACTGCTTGCTAGCAGTAGATATAAGCAAAAAAAACGGAGGGTTTAGAACCCCTTTAACTTGTCCCCGCCATCCCCCCCGCCTCCATACCTGATTGCCCTGATCACTGGAAGGACACCTTGTCTCCTGTAGGGCCCGATATGTTCATATCATTCAGGGCCAGGCAGGAACAGGCACATCTGAAGGGATGCGGGGATGTCCTGTTTGATAAAACATCAAACAGGACATCCCCGGAGTCCCTTTAGATGGGTTCTTCAGAACGCTGTTAAACGGCCGGGAGTACGTGACCCCCTCTGCCCTCCCCTCGCTAGCCACTGCCAGGACACTCTGGAGGGGGTTTTGAACCCCCTATCCCCCCCCCTTATCTACGCCCCTGCTGACATGTTACATGAGATGATCAGAGACCGCTGACATGTTACAGGAGATGATCAGAGATCGCTGACATGTTACAGGAGATGGTCATAGGCTGTTGGCATGTTACAGAAGATGGTCAGAGACTGCTGACATGTTACAGAAGATGATCAGAGACTGCGGGCATGTTACAGAAGATGGTCAGAGATTTTGGGCATGTTACAGAAGATGGTCAGAGATTTCTGGCATGTTACAGAAGATGGTCAGAGACTGCTGACATGTTACAGAAGATGGTCAGAGACTGCTGGCATTTTACAGAAGATGATTAGAGATTGCTGGCATGTTACAGAAGATGATTAGAGACTTCTGGCATGTTACAGGAGATGGTCAGAGACTGCGGGCATGTTACAGAAGATGATCAGAGATTGCTGGCATGTTACAGAAGATGATCAGATACTTCTGGCATGTTACAGGAGATGGTCAGAGACTGCGGGCATGTTACAGAAGATGATCAGAGATTGCTGGCATGTTACAGAAGATGATTAGAGCCTTCTGACATGTTACAGGAGATGGTCAGAGACTGCTGGCATGTTACAGAAGATAAACCGAGATAGCTGGCATGTTACAGGAGATGATCAGAGACTGCTGGCATGTTACATAAGATGGTCATAGGCTGTTGGCATGTTACAGAAGATGATCGGAGACTTCTGGCATGTTACAGAAGATGATTAGAGACTGCAGGCATGTTAGAGAAGATGGTCATAGCCTGTTGGCATGTTACAGAAGATGATCAGAGATTGCTGGCATGTTACAGAAGATGATCAGAGACTGTTGGCATGTTAAAGAAGATGATTAGAGACTTCTGGCATATTACAGAAGATGGTCATAGGCTGTTGGTATGTTACAGAAGATGATTAGAGACTGTTGGCATGTTACAGAAGATGATTAGAGACTGCTGGCATGTTACAGGAGGTGGTCAGAGACTTCTGGTATGTTACACCATGGGACATGCTCAGTTGTCATTATTATTATTCATGTTATTCTATGCAGTGGAAGTGGTAGGTTGCAGGTTATCCACACATTTACCCTAAAAGGAGAACTATTGGGAGAGTGAATTACAGTTACATCCCCATAGTCAGAACCAACGTGAGACTCTATAGATTGAGAACTGAGAGATCACAGACCTCTGATGGCGGAGTTCCCGATCATCTCCCTGAAGAGAGCGGTGACTATCAGTCACAGTCATTCCCCCTCCCCTGTCCCTTCCTCCAGTGCTCACTGAAAGGGCAAACAGGGGAGGGCACAGCTGTCAATCAGGCAGCGGGGTGGATCCTGACAATATTGTCGGGATCTTTCCCAGCTGCAGCTCGGCTCTGCACGGTCAGCATATAGCGGGCAATATTGCATGGTGGGGGTGTGGCAGGGGGCCCAAGAAAATGTTTGCCCAGGGTCTAATCAACATTAAAGATGGCTCTGCGTACCAGCCTGAAGTGAATAGCCGAACAGTGTTCGGCTCACTTCACTTCAGGTCGGTCATTCACTTGGCTGCCTATGGCAGCTTAGTGAATAGACCCTTATGTCTGAATCATTACACATTATGGAGGGGATTATGTCACCACTCTCTAAACTTTGACACACTGGGAGGAATTTCTGCTGAGCTATGTCAGTGACAGCCAGCACCCAAGACGCCATAGCGGCCCACGCGGCATCAGAGGGATGCCTGGCCGGGCCCCCCTGTGCACGGGCCCCATAGCGGCCGCCCGGGTCGCTATGGCGATTGTTACACCACTGTATATATTAAAGGCTAGTCAAGTTAGTGATCAGGGACATTGTTACTCATTCTTTAATTTTAACTGCTGTTTACCACAATAAGCTCCACAACCATATTAAAATGTCTATTTCTGTCCAGGCTTTCACTACACTCCTCCCGTAAGTGGGTTTTTGCATTTCAAGAGTGCATGTGAACTTCATACATTACCAATAGTCTCCTGCTGTCTATGGCAAAATATAAATAAAGATAAAGACTGCATTTTTTTTATACTTGATCATTTTTATTAGCTATGATAATAAAATGAAAAGCAGGACTATTCTTATAATACTTATATAGATGTTCCGTCTTTGCATATGTCTCAACATGACCCATTTGAGATACAATTTTCAGTCATGAATGACATGAATGAAAAAAGTACTGAATTAAATCAGTTATTTCATTATTTCATAATTAATTTACTTGGTAAACAAGTGCAAATTACACAGACTAATGTGTCCTATTTAAAGCAAGGCATGTTTGAGGATATGCAGTAATATTATTTGTTACATTATTTTTCTATATTTGTTTACTTTAGTGGTATTCTTTTATTTCATATTCTGCATTTCCCATCCCTTTAAAACAGAAATATAAATGGTACCTGTATGTGCCTGTCAAAGAAACTATTTCAAATGTGTTGCTATGTCTCCAGCTAATGTAAAAAAGCCAATTTAATGTCATTTTAATACTTAATGTTTCATGGTTTACAACTTTTGTATATGTTTAAAAAGAGATTGTCCACCAAGAAATAAAATATATAATAATATAATATATAATGTAACAAGGACACTCAACTGTAGTCCAGGAAATTCAAGTAAAACGCAGTTTATTAAGGGCTAACACAAAAAGTCTATGTTCATCCACAGAGTAGCCTTCCCCTGTTGCAAAAGACAGCTTGCAGCAGCATCATGGAAGACAGTCTTTTGTTCACATAAAGGCCAACATTTATGCACTTCTCATGATAATCAGCCTTCTTCAGCATATACAGTCCTTTGTAGCATATACAGTCCTTAGAAGCTTTCCTTAGCTCTAAGCCTCTCAGCACACCTCTGTGTGATACTCACACTGCTCTCCCAGCAGTGGATCACGGACTCTCTCAGCGGTGTCCAACAGGTCCCTTGGGTCACCGACCTTCCTGACCTCTCCCCTCGTGGGCACTCACACTGCTCTCCCAGCAGTGCATCCAACAGGTCCCTTGGGTCACCGACCTTCCTGACCTCTCCCAGCCTCCCCCGGCTGTTCCTTTGGCAATGCACATGTGTTTCAGCACATATACCTGGAGGAAACCCACACAAGCACAGGGAGAACATGTAAACTCCTTGCAGATGTGACACCGGGGACCCCCCGTGCTGCAAGGCAGAAGTGCTAAGCACTACACCACTGGGCTGTCTGAACATAATGTATACTAAGGCCCCGTTCACATTGAGCGATTTATAGTGCGGTAATTCCCGCGATATCGCGGCTATTTACCGCGCGATATCGCTCTTCAATGCATCTCAATGGGTCAAAGGGTCCTGCTGTCGCGGGTCGTGTGTCGCTACAGCAGGACATTTTTGGAGCGGATTTTGCCGCAATTCTCGCTTGCTCAATGCAAGCATTTGCGCGATATCACGCGATACTGCGAAAAATGCAAATCGCGCAGTGTGAATGGGGCCTAACGCGTGACATAATGCACATTAACGCACCTCAGTGAGTCCTAAATGTATCATACTACCACCATTTTATTCTATAGGGTCTTGGCATTCAGAAAATATATAATGTTGGGGGGTTTTACCTAATTTTCAGGCCTAAAATGTGGAATATAACATGGGTGCAAAAATGGAAAAAAGGGCCTCAGTCATGAAGGGGTTAATATGCAAAATCATAGTCTGTGGAACAACTTTACAAACCCTATTCAGAAATACTTCACCTAGTGGAATTTGGAATTTGATACCTTTGGAAAACTAAATTGATAATTAAATATTTCAGATTGTAAAGTTCTGTGCAGCTGATGCCATTTAGAAAACATTTAGTGAGAATGTTGAACCTTTTCTATGTGATTAAAGACAAGTAAATTACATTTTTTGTTGGAAAGAATTCCTCCAATATTAAACAGCTTTCTTGTTATAATGAATCCATAAATTAGCTTAGTCAATTTATGCAGATTTTTGTTAGTTCATACAGATCTTTTGTAGTTAGTTTTAATGTATTCAAAATATTTATTTCACTGAATTCTAGGAAAATGAAAAATTAACAAAAGGATAGCAAATGCCTCTTCCTATAATTATTGTAAATGAGAAATACAGGAAGTAAAATGGAGATTACATTTATTTCCTCTTTTGTTCCAGTCTCATGCACAGATTGCATCTCCAATCTAATCCTGCACAGGAGTGAATACTTTAACTGGGTGCCGAAAGTTGCATGCTGCTGTAGTACTGTATGTAGAAAATTAACCTCCAATGTGAAATAAGACACATTTATTTGTTGACATTGGACTTCAGGAATATGCCTCTGCCAATGGGCATGTGCAATTTGAGTTTTCCATTGCAATGGCAGCTGTACCAGCAGGATTTAGTGGAATGGGAGTATTGTCCATAGCAGGTTTTGGTAATCAGAACATGGTGGGTGGGCTTTTTATGTCTTTGAGAAAATTGTGCCACTACTGTGCATGTGTGGTAAAATCTTTGAGCCACCACAAAATAGCACTACAACCACACGGTAGCACATGTGGCAGAACACACATGCTTGTCAGAGACATTTAGAGGGACCGAGCAGAACAGAAAAATTGTTAAAAAAGTAAAAATAAATAGAAAACGATTGTGCGGAGCTAGCAATGACAGCCAGCTCTGCCCAACAGTTTTCTATTGGCCGGCGGTTCTGCTGCCGTCAAAAAAAAGAACTCTCCCGGGCGCTCTGGGAGTCTCCCGCTCCCGGCCGCCCAGGAGAGAAACACTGCTTTTTCTTTTTTTTCTTTATTCTGACAATTAGCATTGCACCGCCCTCTGCTGATGGACCTGATGGAGAACTGCAGCAGAGGGTGGGTGCAATGCTAGTTTACTATTGGCTATTGCAATTTGAAATAGCCAATAGGAATCTAACAATGCATTCCTATGGGCACATTTTTTTTTTCGATTCTGACACGGTTTTGTGTCAGAATAAGAAAGAAAAAAATTAAAATCAGTGTTTCTCTCCTTGGCGGCCGAGAGCGGGAGACTCCTGGAGCGTCAGGGAGAGGTAGGCTGTCTGGAGATCAGTGTCCCTGGTTAGCTGGTAACCAAGGACGCTGATCTCTCTGCAAGTGGCGGGAGCCAGCCGTAAGTTCACAGCTGTCAGAAGCAGACTGTCGGCAAGCCAATGGCCAGCTTCGGCTTTCAGCGCGGCTCAGCCGAGCCAAGGCATATGCATTCGGCTCGGCTGAGCCGCTCGGCCAAGTTCGGGAGCTGCAAGGGCTATATGAATAGCCCGTGCAGAAGCCCTTCGGTTCTACTGAACCGAAGGGGTCCTGGGGCCGAAGCTAGCCGAAGGATCGGCTGAAGCTACGGCTAGATCCTTCGGCTGCTTTGTGAATAGACCCCTATATTTACCTTTAGTAAACATACTAGCAAAATGACATGGTAAGCACTGCTGGATACTAGAAAAGTTCACAGCACAGTTTTCATGTTTGTTATCTGCAGCATTTGGTTGCCCCATAACTATCCTGCTTTTTATTGCATGTACGTGCTCTTCTGCCCCCACCATCACTGCACTGACGAGCCCTTCTGCCCTCATTGCCACTGTAAAGAAGCACGCTTCTGCTCTTGCTACCACTGCACCCATGCATGATTCAGTTTTTAAAACCAAAAAAGACAAGACATGTTTTTGAAAAGTCTTTTATTTGAAAAAAAAATTGATCCACCGATGTAATCCATGGTCAATCATGGCGTCCAGCACTGTCCACGACGACGACGACGGAATCAAAAATAAAATAATAAAAAATAAATAGAAATTATTTTTTAAAATGCCGGCCGCCGTCCCTGTCGTCCTCTCCCGGCCGACTCCCGCTGCATAATTGCATTTTGACAGATGCCGGCAAAACATAAACAATTGGGTGGAGCTAGCGGTGACAGCTAGCTCTGCCCAATTGTGTAGTTTGCCGGCATCTGATAGGCGAGACATGATTGGGCAAAGTCATTATGACTGCTCCAAATGAATACTGAGCCCTGATTGGGCAAAGTCTTTCACCTGACCTGTGGTCAGGTGCAAGTCTTTAACCGATTAGAGCTTCGGAGGGCTCTGTGTGGTATGGGACGTTGCGCGGTCGAACAGACCGCGAACATCCCATAAAGTTTGCCATTCAGCGAACGCTCGAACGGCCGATGTTCATTTCGAACCTGTGTTCGAATTGAACCGGGGAACCATCCCTAGTCTCAATGACTTTACCCAGGGGGATCATTAATACATTTATAAAATGCATACTTTTGTCAAACAGGAATATATACTGTATATACACCAGGTTTCAGCAAGTAGTTTTGATTATTAACAAAAACAAACAAGACTGTTTGCTTTGCAATGTAAATGTTCGTAAATAAAATGAAGCTGTGTTCACTTAAAATATCCTAACATGCACAAGGGAATTTAAAAAATAGCATTTTTTTTAGCACATGAGTGGGAATTCAAAGTGAACAAACCTTCACCTTAACTAAAGCATTGCAAAGTAAATAGACTTTACTCCTTAAGTAAATTAACCTCAGTGAGTTTGCAATTACATTCTTCATCTGTCAACTTCTAAAAGTGTCAGGCAGAATGAGTTTAGAAAATATTTGAATGCCAATTTTTAGGCATGGATGTCAGCTAAAGAGAAATGTGTAGGGATTTGTGAAATATAAAGTTAGGTTGTCAGGAACAGATTTTAGTACCCAGTGTAGGTTACTGTATCTCAAGTAATCAAACCAAGTTTGCTATTTTTAAAGACACATACCAGCCTTAAAAGTTTGAAAAACACTTCCCCAAATCATAGATTTTCTGCAAATCTATGCAAAGTTGATTTTGTACCCATAATATTGATCCACTTTTTTTAGCAAAACAATATTTTCTATAAAAATACATTTAATTAATGCAAACAAATATATTTGAAAATGTCTACATATAAAATGTCTATATATTTACATAAATATAAAAGCTAAAACTATACTGAGCTAATAATAGCAAGCAATGGTTAATTTAAAATGTGCAAAACAGTGAAATTTGAAGCTAAGAAAAACTGTAAATGTGCGATGTGGTGTTATGCTATATAGAGGCCATATAATCGTCCTTAAACCTCTAACCTATGTGGGGATACCAAGAATACATTGTGCAGGATCCTATGGAACCACCCTTGTGTGTGTTAGTAAAATGTGTCTCTACAAATACACAGGTACAGCAAAGTAAGCCACTCCCCTGCTACCTACGCCTCCTTTCTCCAAGCTAGTAGATGAACAGCTGCTGGAGACTGCTCTGTCTCTTGTGATCTTGTACTGGAAAAGAAACTCAGGGAAGCTGAGATGCGAGTGTTGGAGCTTTTTTGAAAAATGATGACTACAAGAGCTTGATAAAATGTAAAGAAATACTTTGCTGGGCAATGTATATTTGTTTAATCTGGACTAATTCTTTTAAAAATGTTTGAGAGTTTATTACTACTTTAATCTTAATGTCTCCCCATGTGCAGTAGAAGAAGATTGGAGCATGCAGTACCGGCAATAAGACAGTACAGCTTTTGCATCGGCAGGTCTTTTTTAATCCTTGGATTGTAATGGCATATAGGCAGTAGGCACTGCCTTTGTGCATTGCTGACAATATTAACAATACAGACTATCATCATCATAAAACCCCCCACAGGATCCAGGTTATCCACATGCAATGACTAAAACACCTTCAGTATGATTCTGTCTATTCCTCATCAACTATGTTCATTTGGAGCTAATTTACCTGCCACAATCTCCCGGTGCTATCCAGTCCAATTCTTTAAGTATTGTCCCTTTCACTTTTAAATTTTCTCAATTTTGATTAAGAAGATCTGACTAATATCTTAGGGTTTTAAAACTCTGTGAACACCTTTTGCATGGAATGCTTTTTCCACCTTCAACTGCTCAGGATACCCCTGGAGCAGATGGAAGGTTTCCCTGGGCAATGAAGCAGAGATTTCTGTTTCATGTACATGTTATATCTTTTATTTTGCTATGCAGTGATGCACCCCAGAGTGCAATGTACTTTTCAGCTTTGTCTCACCTTTTACCCATCTACTCTCAGTTACCTACAAAAAGGGGTACTTTGTTATGGTAATCACTGCACTACCTCTGGTAACTGGGATTGCAGTTCCCCTGTATATACTTGCTAACTGACCTCCTGAATTGAGTGGTGGTCTCCTCACTTTGTGGGCTGGTATAACCTCCATGATTTAGGGCTGCACTGGTTGGGGGCGGGGGAAATGTGTCCATCACAGCATGCAGCAGACGTTATACTCTGTTGGGTTGTGTGACAGTCCTGGGGGCTGGGTGTCCACAACTGATTCTTTAAGCCCCTTTCATTGCCCCTTTTTTTGGCTACAGCACATGATCCTGGTTGAGCTACATCTCATGCACCTGGTTGACAAATTACTCTTCAGATCACCAAAGGTATTCACCCTTGGACTACTTTGTTTTCCTTCACAAAGAGTTAACCAGAGTAGTTGCATCTTTTTTAATCCAATGTTGCTTTCCAATAATGCTCCAAATAATTTCTCATTTGACCTTTCTCTACAACAGCGTAAAATGACATCATGGTGGTTAAACAAAGCCCTCCTCCAAGACAAAAAGACATTAGCTGACATGTCCAAAGAACTTGCTCTATATTTTTAAACCCTATATTTTTAAAACAATAATAGCCCAGACCTGAACACTCTCTCCATGTGGAGGCTTATAAATGTACACTGAGAGACATCTTTATCAAACACAGTGCTAGGTTGAAACAACTGCACTAATCCCAATACCTGCCCCTATACTGGATAACCAAATTAGAAAATTAGCAGCTAACTAAAAATCCATGGCAATCTCCACATTTACAGACTTGCAGGTGCTACACGAATGGCTGAACTGTTTCCTGTCTAATAAAATCAATGCAAAACTTTTCAAAGGTAAGAGAACCATTTATGAATACAGTGACAAACAGGAAGATTGCTGCTAGTCGAATCCCTTAGAGGCCTCCTAGAGTAAAGCATTTATTTCTCACATTAACTCTCCGTTAGGCTCAAAAGTTGGGGCCTCTGCAGACATTAGGCTAGAATTCAAAAACTTTTATCACAGGGCTTACAACCTTCTCTTCTCTGGTGGGGCTCCTTCCATCAATTGACAGTAAAGTATAGGTGATTACCCA
This sequence comes from Nanorana parkeri, assembly GCF_000935625.1. Taxonomy (NCBI): domain Eukaryota; kingdom Metazoa; phylum Chordata; class Amphibia; order Anura; family Dicroglossidae; genus Nanorana; species Nanorana parkeri. Next base: position 439,159 of record NW_017307461.1, on the reverse strand, counting down.
GAGGCCAGGGAGTTGTTGGAAACACCCCTCACATCAGAACATGATGCAGCCATCTCTTCCTCTAAGACCACAAAGGCTCTAGACCCTGAAGGATTGACTTCTTGTGGGCCGACAATTTGATTTCCAAAGGCTTTCCAAAGCTATAGACTTGCTTAGAGCACATATCTCAGTGATACTTAAAGTGAGTAAACATCCCCCTAAATGCGGTAGCAACAGACCTTTCGCCCCTTAAAATTGTTTTCTGAGATCCTGGTCAATAGTCACCTACCACATATGTTGCAACTCATTCATGTAGACCAGGTAGGATTTATTTCTCACAGGGAACAATACTTCCAGGGTCATTGCTTTAATCCAGTCTGCCTGTTTAATAGCCTTGACATTTATGCTCCTTACAGCACTAGGCTCATGGATGCAAAGAAGGCTTTTTTTCAGGTGGACTGGTAGTTCTTCAGATCAATGTTGGTTCATATTGATCCGGGAACATACATGTTATCCTGGATCTCAGCTTTATTGTTTACTCCACGGACGTGTAGTCCATATCAAGGAAAATAGATCAGACTACTTCTCCTTATCCAATGTCACCCTTCAGGGGTGCCCCCTTTTCCTGCTTATGTTCTAACTCTAGAGCCCTTCCTATGTACTGCTGGGATAACCCTGACATCCAGGGTGTATTGATTTCCAGAGTAGACAAAAAGATAACAGCTTATGCTGACAATCCCCTATTTTTCATCTCCAGAATCAGCCCTCCTGGCCTTTCTTTTGCTTTTCAAACAACATGGCACCCTGCCTAATTCTAAAATACATTTAAAATAACTGCTGCAGATATTACTTGTTTTTAATACTATTCATTTGTATCCCACAATCTTTGTTTGCCCACATCTAGTCCTTGCTGCTGCACTTCATCTAGAATAATAAATGTACCCCTCATAAGCTTATCTCTTCTCACCCTCCCCAAATGTAACTTTAAATTATTTAAAGTTGGAGATACGTTGCTCTCTCGTAGAATACAAGGATCTCTATGAATAAGCCTACGGGTGAAACATGTGAGAGATTGTAGCTGGTTGGGGGTTTGCGGTGCTAGTATTTGCTGTTACATACACTGTTACACTGGATTTGCTGTGAATTTCAATAAAGTCGGAAGTATTGGAATTCTGTGGATAGTGCGGTCTGTTTGTATACTACTATGTTAGTAATAGGAGTACATGTAATAAATACATTCAAAGTAGCAATCAGTTAAGATGCTTCTCCTCATCTCCTATAATGTTTATCTAACAGTCAGAGGATATACCTGGAGTATCAAAAAAACTGCCACTTCAAGGAAAACATCTGTAAAAAACATGACTGTATTGCCATTAAAACAAAAACATCCTTTAGCTCTCTGGATCTATGTAAGAATATCTATTTGTCTCTGTGGGGGGAATTTATCAAAACAGGAGCAGTCAAAATCTGCAGCAAATTTGCGCTGATTGGTTGCCATAGGCAACTGCTCCAGATTCCCTCTGCTCCAGTTTTGATCAATCCCCCCCAGTAAGTCCATGTGTAAATAAGAGATGGTCATGGGGGTTCATGGGGATAAAGATATGCAGCAAAACGTCATACTGAAGAAAAGTGTTTTTTTCTTCCAGAAGGCCAAAGATGCACACCACTGGATCAAGACAAAGAATGGTTCTGCAATATAAGTTGTCAGTACATTATTTTTGCCTTCTGTTCTCCGATTCAAATAAATGTGTTTCCCTTATTTTGGCCTTTGTTTGGAATTGTAAGCACCCCAGGCTTTAATTTAAGATTCTTATCAACCTAATAAATCTATTATCAAAACACAGCACTTTGAATACTAACAGGTCTATTCACGAAAAGGGTGAAGAGTTTGGAGAAGGCAGGAGTAGTGAACAATCTAGGACAACATAGCTGAACTGGAAAGTGAGCTTGCATAGGAGAATGTTTCCAAATCAGCTATTTTGGCCTAGATTGTTGTCTTCTCCAAACTCTGAATAGACCTGTAAATAAATATGCGCATATGCAAATCTGCATACATCTCTTCATCACAAAACAATAAATAGTGTGTAACATATACATCCAAATTATCCTTTGTTACATCCAAATTTCCTCTAGAAATATATACCAGTAATTACACCATGTGTTACAGTCACTATTATGTGTATAATTTCTTTACTCTATTAAATACAAAAATGTGTCAAATCCTCTCATACAGCAATCTGTGTTCCACCTGTGATGTTATGTGGCACCAAGTCACCACATCGCGCTTCTTGTATTGAACTCACCAACTATATTGTGACTTTAGTACGACATACTAGACATGTGCAGGGCAAAAAAAATTATGTCGGATGAAACATATGAAAAAGAAAAACATTTTCATTTGTTTCATCAAAGAAAACAAATTTTAATGCTGTTTTGGATTCAGAGGCAGCGAGTCTCTGAATCTGAAACCACAAAATAAACTGCAGAACCAGCCGTGGCCATATTGGAGCATGTCGCCATTTTGGAGTGTAACTTGGTATACACCAAGATGGCGGTGCCCGCATGTTCGGGTGGCGCCATCTTGGTGTATACCAAAATATACTCCAAAATGGTGGTGCACTAGCGTTCTGCACATGCGCACCAATGTGGCTGCCACTCATTTAGCATATTACGTCGTCATCATGCAAGATAGTGGCGACCGCCACGCATTCTGTAGATTCTGCTTGGAATAGAAAATAAGTGAAAAGAATGAAAAAAAAGTTTTAAAATTATTTAAAATTTTTTTAAAAATAGGAACATTTAACCTCTTGCCGTCCGCTCGTTAAGAAAAAACGGACGGACGGCTGACTCCTATCAGCGGGTTGCCGTCGCCAGACGGCATTTTTTTCCTGTATAAATGTATAAAAAAGCAACAGTTCTATAACGGGACCATGGGGGACTTGTGCCAATGCAAAAATTACCATTCAATGGGGAGAGGCTCTTTTAATAGTGCTTGCAAAGGGCAACATTGAAAATACACTAATCCTACAAATACAAGGCACAGGGATGCCTTTGGACGTGAAGTTAAAGAGTACTAAGTTGTTGTCCTTTAAAACTAAAATGTTTTGTTAATAAGCAGCATGGTGGGATGTTTTGGCAACATGTCAACATCATCAGGTGTGGTTTGTCATGATTGGAGATTTACATTGGGGTGACATTGTTTTTTTTTAAATAACGTTTTATTTACTTTTAACTTTTTTTGGAAAGAGTAACAAGGGTACTAATATATTCCATACTTATTCCTCTAAGGGGGTAGCTGAATATTTGGGGGCCCCCATATTCTTAAGTGTGCTTCCAGATTCAACACTATGGGGCACAGTATGTGGGGATGAGGCCCTTGTCCTCATGAACATGGGAAGAAGGTGCCTTGCATGGGGGGGGCTTTGCTGCCCTCCCTTGCAATCTACCCTCCCATTGTTGATGACATGTGGCCTAGTATAAATCAGGAAAGGGGGACTGCATGCTCACAGCCCTCTTTTTCCTGGCCACCAATTCATACCAGACGCTTATCCAAGCATGCAGCCTGGGTGGACAGGAAAAGAAGGCAGTGAGTATGGACCCCCTTCCTGAACCATAGCAGGCCATATGTTTTACATATTAGGAGGATAAGATACGTCGCCAGCACACCAACAAGTTTGTTTCAAAGTGTCAAGCTTGTTTCAAAACTTGCCCATGTGTTGACCACATACTGTGACCAGTTGGTAGTCGTTGCAGCACAAACTTAACTGCAGGATAGGAATATGTTCAATATTGGCACATGGGCATTGGGGAGGAAGTTTTGTAATCTGGAAGTCCTATTTATAACAAGAGGGTCCCTAGATTTCCACCCCACCACAGGTATTTCTACTGCCACTAAATGACAGACCCCTAGCTGATGTTTTTTTTACAAACATCAGATGGTGGTTCAAGTAGGTGAACCAACCAAACAGACTAGGTTTAAGTCAAACTCATGTTCAACCCAAACTCAAATTCTTACCGACCATATTAGGTTCAGTTTGATTGATGCAAGCTAAGTGGCAAACATGTGTTGCAGATTTGTCTTAATAAATGTAAGGCTAGCTAATAACATTAAAGGAGATGTGACTAGCTGTACATTTCTCATTGACAGCCATATTCTGATCTCCGGTCAACTGTAAAAGCAATTAAATTAAAATGATTTATACATTGTTAATTTCAAAAAGGACATATTTTCTTTTACGCCATTCAGAATAACTGGGACAACAGAACTGTTAAGTTTACTCTAATTCATATATTGATTGACTACTTAAAATATATAATGTGCTGGATGTACTGTAAATCCTTCTATCTTGATAACGAGGCAGGACATACGTGTGAAACTCTCTTTTTTTCAAATGAACAGCACAACGGGGTACAGTCTGATAAATAGAATGTTTAATTTCACCTTTTAGGGACTTTTACAGTAAACCATATAAGAATGTTAATGAGCTATGATCTTTGAACAGATGCCTGTTTTATAGCTTTGAGTTTAAGCTTCTAGTACAAAAGTCTATTCCAATCACTGTAATTAAAACATTCTACATATTAATTATTTTAAATTAAGTTAAGTTACATTAAAGTTACATTTGAGATACTGGTAACTAAAAACAGTTAGAATTTTAACTCTAAAGGTTGTATTAGAACTGTCTAGAAGTACATCAACCATTTTTTAAATCTAATATTATTGTTTTATTCTACACTTTTAATTAATTCCTTTCATGATATAGTATGTCATCATCATGCAACTGTAATAATTATTTATTTAACTGAAATATATTTTTACTTTCCTAATGCTCAATTAACTAAGCTTAATGATCATTATTTGACACTAACACCATTATTTTCAGCAATGATAGTCAATAAGAGCTGAAAATAACAGTCAGATGGCTAGATATAACAATTATAATGGTGTATGTTATAGCTTAGCAGGTGAGCCTCTAATCCATTATCTAATACACATCTCTCCCTACAGTTCTGTGATCTGTGGGATATTGCCAGGGCAATAAATTATACTCCTCATTATTTTCTCTTTGCCATTTGCTCTGCGTGACTGACTTCAATAGATTCCAGTTATATTATGTTGAAAAGGAGACAGTCCAGACTGATCATCATTGTGTGTAATGGAAGCTTGAAAAAGGATTGGGACAACCAAAATTTTTCATCACCAGATCCACGCATTTATGTATTATGCATGTTCACATTGGTGTTGATTTACTAAAAGAATATAGCATGTTCATTTTTAAAATTAATGTTTACTTAGCTTAGTGAATGAGGTTAAGGCTTTTGATAAATTGAATTATGAAATCATGCTCAAGTAAAAGTCCTTTTATTATTTGCCTTCTGTATTTAAAGTGAACACAACTTTTCCTTATTTATTAATTTGAATGAACATACACTTTACATAATTTGCTGTTGAACATCCTCTACTCTTTTAATAAATCAACCACATTGTTTGTAGGAGAATTCAGCCACTGTCAGTACATCAATCTTTTTTTTTCATAAGGATGACCAGCACCTCTAAATTAACATAAAAAGTAAAACTTTATTTCTTTGTATACAAGCATAAAAACCAGTGTAGTAAAATTGCACTTCATCGGGTAGCAAAATTTAATAAAATAAAAAAATCAAATGGATCAAAGGGATTTGAGAAAGACCCAGTAAACGCATAATTCTAATGGAACACTGTATTACTCCTTCTACTTGCAATGCTTTTATTTAAAGAAATATTTTTTGAAATATACGTTTATATACATTTTGTATATTACATTGGTGGTGCTGATAATGCTTTAAAAATACATAGATTATTGATTTACAGAAGTGCATGGATAGTGTACCCAAATGGTTGGATTGTTTTATTCACTATCTTTATATCTAGGTGTCCTTGATATATCTACAGCAGCTGGTCAATCTGCTCATAGGTATTAGAACTACCTGTTCGTGCTCAAAGTAACTATTTAGTCAGTGCATTCTATTGACCTACACTACCAGTCAAAAATGTTAGAACACCCCTAGTTTTCAGTTTTCTATTGGATCTTATGCAGTTTAATGGCTCAATGTACTATGAAAAAAATCATAGAACAAATAAACAATTGGACATTCAAAAGAAATCATGGAATCATTTTATTTAACAAAATGTAATCTAAATTTTTGACTCATCAAAGTAGGCACCTTTTGCAGAAATAACAGCTAAACACACTTGTGGCATTCTTTCTACAATGGAAATAAAATATTGTTCAAAAAGTTCTTCTCAACACTGTTGCAGAAGTTCCCACGAATGTGTTGCACATGTAGGTTGCTTTGCTTCCATTCTTCTGTCCAGTTCATCCCAATCCCAAGATGAGATTTAAGTCTGGAGACTGTGCTAGCCATTGCTTTGAAGCCCACTGTCTTGTTCTTTTCTTCTATGGTAGTTATGTTTGGGGATCATTATTTTGCTGTAGGATGAACCCCTGTCCCACTAGGCGTACACAGAGGTTATTGCATGGCACTGCAAAATGCTGTGATAGTAGTTTTGGTTCAGGGTGCCACTCACTCTGTGCAAGTTGTCAACACTGGACCCAGCAAAAGATCCCCAGGCCACCATGCTTCCTGCTCTATGTTTGACAGTTGGTGTCAGACAAGGAGGAACCATCCTTTTGCCTGCTCTATTGCGTACAAAAACAGTGATTTACCAAAGATCTCACATTTTTATCCATAAAACCTTCTTCTAGTCTTCAGTAGTCCACTTGTGGTGCTTCATGGCCCAGACAGACTCTTTGTCTTATTTTGCCATCTTAGCAATGGCTTTTTTTTTTGCTGCCACTCGACCTGTCAAACCTGCAGCTTAAAGTCTTCTCTTCACAGTTGAAACTTGCTTACTTCAATGAGTGTTAACCTGTGCTTGAAGCTGTTGTCCAATTAACCACCTGTCATGTAAGCTGTTGACTCTCAAAAATTTGTCTTCTGATTCTGTTGTGGCTTTGGGTCTGCCAGACCTCTTCCTGTCAGAGGATGTTCCCCTCACCTTTTGCTCTATGGGACAACTCAAAATCTCTGGATTTCTGATCACTTTGTGTCTAAGTGACAATGGTAACCAGGATAAATAAAAGGGGACATGGACAGCTAAAAAACGTATTAAAGGGTATAAGCCATTTCTACTCTATTAAAAAAAAAGTTGTCCTTACATACACATTATATCACCGGCATAGGAATTCCGCCACAGCTTTGTAGAAATAGAACCTTTCGCAATATTCTACAAAAATGTTGTTATGTTCACAAGGAAAAGACTATAGGGGTTATTCACAAAGCTGCCATAGGCAGCCGATCGAATATCCGACCCGAAGTGAAGTGAGCCGAACGCTGTTCGGCTATTCACTTCAGGCTTGTACGGCTGATTTCAGCAGGGTCCTGGGGCCGAAGCTAGCAGAAGGATCAGCCGAAGCTACGGCTAGATCCTTTGGCAGCTTTGTGAATAGACTCCTATATATATATTCTGAAAAAAATAGTTAACAGAATTATGTACGATGTATTTAGGTGAATAGCAGTGGGGTAAAATAAATGTCTTCTTTTAAACAAATGAGCACCATCTTAAAATAGTTTCTTACTGTTGTATGGCTTCAGATTATACATTAATTTGTTCTAAATTCTCATATCAAAGCTGATAATATCAACACTATTTATACAGATACATATGTATCAAGGTTGAAAACAGCAGTCTGTCATGTTTCTCAACTAACATTTAACAGTAAAATGCATCTTATCTCATCTGAATTGATAGCTTCATAATTTTGTAAGCTACTCCATCCTGTGGCATTGTTGTATTGACATTTTCTTTCTATATATGTTTATATTTGAAAAATTGTCTACTAAAATCAGAATTAATCAAAAGAAATACATCTTATATTTTTGATAAAGGTGCAATAAAACAAAATCCTAGATAATCTAAATTAAAACTTATCTGCTTAAGCCATAATAAGCTTCAGAACATTTTGGAGCTTTATTGCAATTACATTCTTGCACTGGCTGAAGCCCACAAGGAGTAGATTGTAAAAAACACCAGTTTAAAATGCCTGGCATAGTACTTTAATAAACATTTTTATGTATAAGAATCACCTATAATAAAATGGCTTATTTTATTACAAAAAGTTGAAGAAAGTAACTGGATAATTCATGTATGTAAGAGTGGCGTTGTTTGCTTAATGAAGGGGCTGATGCATGACTGACACTTTGCATCTTTTATTATCAATAAAAGGGCTCCCGTTTGAGCATTCAATTTGATGATGTTCCACTATTGCCTAAATATTACCTGCGTCTAACAGGATGCAATCATTGTTCCTCTAAAATTAACTGAGCCAGGTTAAAATTTTCATATTCAATTTTTGCCAAGCTGGGTGGTGCTTACACAGCCGCCCACGGGTTAATTTTTTATGGATTCAGTGGATATTTGCTGAAATTCAAGTATCTATCATAGTTACATAGTATTTGGGGTTGAATAAAGACATAAGTCCATCAAGTCCAACCCATATAGGTCCGCGCATCATCTCTTTCTTAGGAGTACTTGTACCCCTGTATATTACGGTCCCTCAGGAAATCATCCAAGAGTTTCTTGAACAATTCCACACCCCTGGCGGAAATCACTGGCGATGGCAGTGAGTTCCAGACCCTAACCGCTCTTACCGTGAAGAACCCCCTTCGTCCCTTGTGCTGGAATTTGTTTTCCACCAATTTTAGGTGGTGGCCTCTAGTTTTTGTAACGGAGTTCATCTTAAAGAGTTTGTTGCCAATGTTGCTGTCGCCATTGAACATCTTGTACATTAAATCATATCCCCCTTAATTTTACTTCCAACGTGAACATGTTTAAATTTATGAGCCATGTCTCATAGCTCTGGTCCTCCATTCCCTTAATTAGTTTAGTTGCCCTCCGCTTGACCCTCTCCAGATCAAGGACATCTTTTCTTAATACTGGTGACCAAAACTGGACCGCGTACTCCAGATGAGGCCGAACCAATGCTCTATAAAGTGGCACAACTATAGACTTGTCTCTGTAGTACATCCCCTTCTTAATACAGGACAAGACCCTACTTGCTTTGTTTACAGCAGCCTGGCACCGTAAACTACCCTTTAGTTTGTGGTCTACAATGACCCCCAAGTCTTTTTCCATGTGTGACTTCACTAGTGGCATACCCATAATTGCATAACCCATTTGCTTGTTTTTATTTCCAAAGTGCATTACTTTGCATTTATCGACATTAAACCTCATCTGCCATATATTTGCCCACTCCCCTATTTTATCCAGGTCCTCCTGTAATGCTACACTGTCTAGGTCCATTTCCAGTACCCTCCCTATTTTTGTATCATCTGCAAACACTGAAATATGGCTATTCACACCCTCCCCGATATCATTAATTAACAGTTTAAACAATATGGGTCCCAGCACAGAGCCCTGAGGCACACCACTTATTACACTAGCCCAGTCTGAAAAGGTGCCATTTATAGATACTCCCTGGACCCGTTCCCGTAGCCAGCTCTCTATCCACATACACACCACCTCATCTATGCCCATAGATCTCAGCTTGTGTAGTAATCGTTTATGTGGTACCGTATCAAATGCCTTTGAGAAATCCAGATATACCACATGTCCTCCCTCCATCCATATCTCTACTTACCCCCTCATAAAAGGTTAACAAGTTAGTCAGGCAGGAACGATCTTTCCTGAACCCATGGTGATTGTCATTAACTATCCCATTATCCTGAACAAATTCTACCAACTAGTCCTTAATTATGCCCTCTAGCAGTTTACAAACCACGGATGTTAGACTGACCGGCCTATAGTTCCCAGATTGGCATCGTGCCCCCTTTTTGAATATTGGAACTACCGTGGCCTTCCGCCAATCACTTGGGACTCTACCAGTCATTATTGAGTCTTTGAAAATGAGGAATAATGGTCTTGTTATAACCTCACTTAGTTCCTTAACTACCTTGGGGTGCAGGTTATCTGGACCCACTGCTTTATTTGTATTTAGTAGTTTAAGTCTTTGTTGTATCCTGGTTTCCGTCAACCATTGGGGTATATTTTGTGTTGAACTCTGTGTTTTATCACGTACGTCAAACCCGTTTCCCTCCTGAGTGTATACTGAGGAGAAAAAAGTTTTCAGCGCCTCGGCCCTCTGCTTGTCACTTGTGACTAACTTTCTGCTTTCGTTCTTTATTGGGCCTATCTGCTCCTTTCTCACCTTTTTACTGTTAATATATTGGTAAAAAAATGTTGGGGTTTTTGTGTGTTTCAAACTTTATCATACCTGGGATGTCTACTGGACTCTTGTTTGGACAGATTTAGGTGAGTTATTCCTAAGATTTACTAAGAATTGCAGGCCTACAATACATAACACCAAATTTCCATGCAAAAAATTGTACCGCTTTTGGTACAAAATTCCTGACATAATCATACCGCCAGGGAGGTTAATGTTGTCTAGCTAGTGGGGAGAAAATGCGATAATAGCACTCAGCCTTAACAGTCTCCTGAATGAGACACACACAGCTGTTATTGAAATATGACGCCTACCATGCATTGCATGAGTCGATCTGTGTATTCCCGTGATATTGAGCTGAATATACCCATGTGCATGCATAGGCCTGTGTCTCACGATGGAGTGTACTTACATGATTCTGTACTGCATTGATCTCCATGTTTACATGCCTTTCATGTTAATTGTCTTAAAACCCTTAATAAACATCTATTATTATTTTTTAAAATGAGGCTGATTTTTCCCTGGAAACAAATACAAAATGCAATTAAATTGTTGACTTGATCTAAAACTCCTTGTTTGGATGCCCCTCCAAGCAAATAGTATAAGTTTACAGAATCTGAAAGAAACGTTTGGCACCAAATGAGCAATCCCTAGTAAATTAATCTGTTAAAGTTGGGCAGCTTCCTCTCCATAATGATTTAATTGAAAAATAAGGAAAAGATCATTTAAATTAGAATTTGTATTAGACAATTTTTTTCAACTGTAAGGGGCTGATTTAAAAAAAATCCTGTTCATACTAAGTCTACAACAAAAAATGTACGACTGCGCACAAACTGGTGTGTCGCACAAATAAGCAATGATTAATATCGAAGTTTAAAGATTTGTTTGTAAATGTTATAGTACAGCACGAAAATTTTACCAAATATCTTTTGTTATTCTTTTAAGATGGATTGCTTCCTGATGCTAGATACCAGCTCATATAATTGTGGGAGGGGAAATATGTTGCATATTGTAACCTATCAGCCATTTGTCTGCTTTTCACCTGCTTTACATTCTTAATAAACTTTTATTGGTAAAATCCTGCATATTCTTATTCTTGCACTTTCTCACAAAATACCATGGCTATCACATGATTTTTCTTATGCGTATTTGTTTCTTACCTATCTCAATTAGCCAATTCTCAGCCATAATTAAGTCCTATTGAGTTTTCCATGTAAAGCGGTATGCCTTTTCAAAAGTAACTTCTATATAGTGGATGGCAGCTCATGATTCTCCATAGGCTATGATATCTTTATTCCAGTTTACAAGATTGCAACATATCCAAGATAATTGATCATGATGGCATTGCTGAAGGATGTAATATTTGATGGTGAATGATCCTATGGGACGTGGTATTGTTCTTAAATTTTCAGTTTTGTGTGTTTAAAAAAAAAAAAAAAACCTTGTTGAGAGTGTTCATGACTTTATTTATGTAAAGAAGTGGTGATTATGACACCTGTTCTAATTTGCCCCCTGCCGGCAGACCCCTACAACCACCGGGCAAGCGTAGTCGGAAAGAGGCCATTGTCCTATTTTTTGTGAGTATCACCAAAAGTTCTTGTTTGGCTAACTGAGCCCACAAATTCTTGCCTAGCTTTATGACTTTACTGGCTAATCAACTGGATAAGTTAGTGATGACTACTTCCCTAATCACTGTGACACATATTTGAAAAACACAGATGGGGGCTTGGACTAAAAGTAATCAAACTCATCTGCACACCCACAAAGCTGCACCAAAGTCTAATCTAATAAATTATTGCACCAGGAATTCAAATCTGGTCCACTGACTGTGTCCTATCAGATACAGGCACTGTTGTGGTTTTCAAGCATGATAGTAGCAGATGTCTGCATATTCTTCCATTACATATGCCTCCATACATGCTGTTTAGTATAAATGTTGGAATCTGTAAATTTATTAGCAATTAGCTCATGGGGCAGGGAGAGAAACTCAAAACATGTTGGCCTATCTTCAAAATTCTAAACTTATCAAAAGGTGACAATGTAACATGACTACAGTTCTTAACAGACCACAACTGCAGATTATACTGCTGTTATGGATTACTTGCAGAAAGAGGATAAGAATCTGTCCCAATAGCAGTCCAAACTCAGAAGAGATAAAATATAGGATGCACTCGCAGACTGAATGGGTAGTAGGCGGCGATGGACTCCGTTCCTGGAAGAAGACCGGGTAAGTATATTACAGACAATTAAATCACCATGTGCCAACCTTATCTTTTTCCTAATGCTAATGAACTCATATTTGCTTTAGTGTCATTAACATCAACATCACTTGGGGAAATGAGACACTCAAAATGTGACCATTCTTTTTTTTTCTAAAATGTGGACCCAACACCACTCAGATAAGCAAATGGGGAACATACATCTTTCTTGCCCAGTTTCCTCCTCTTTCTCCTAGACATGCAGGGATGGGGTTCTGCCACACGGCTAGCAGAGTGGCCACCTCATCTAGAGTGTTTCTGGAGAGACGATGAACACCATGACATAAATTCTAACAAACCAATATTCTATTTCTGAAAATCAGTCTCTGTCATATGAAAAACGGAGCCTGACAATTCTCCTGTAAAGATTGTTAGTAGAGTTGAAGACTCTACAAGGTATCAGTCTTTTAATGTTAAAATCAACTCATGCACACTGCCCCCACAATAGTGGGTAATACAAAGAAATCTAATAACTTGTTAAATACTTTTACATAATGTTATGGATCCTCCAATAAGGTCTGCACTCTATTTGATGGTGTGGGGTTCTATCCCTAAAAGATGTTTTAGTTGCAGGTCTGCTAAAAGGACAGAAGAAAAAACTAAAAGGCAGTTAAAGCAACAGCAAATAATAGAACCTTTGATATTAAAGTGGACCTTAACACTGAAAAGCTAAATTCTACCAATGCATCCCTCTATCTATGATGATTAATAATATAATAGACATGTCATGTGTAAAATGCTGTGATTTTGAAATACTTACACTTGCAGAGCATTCACTTCCTGCTTTGAAAGGTGCAAATAACTGCAGTTTGCCAATGCAATGCACATCGGGATCGTCATCAGCAGAGCATTGCTGAGAAATCTCATCTGTAATCTCGGGAGATCTCAGAGGAAGGCATTTCCTCCCCTGAGATGATGTGCATGGTCACATGGCCTAGTCACATGTCTAGTCACGTGTGCCAGAAATTCAGGAAGTTAAAGGAGGGCTGGTAATCTGCCCTTAGTTAACATGGCCACTGTCAGAAGACTGGGGAAAAAAAAGAGAAATCAGGTATGCAAAGAATACAAAGCCTGCAATTATCTAGAAGTATGTGTTTGTAGATTGTCATGCCTAAACATTTCTAAAGGTGTGTGTGTTGTTCTTTTAAAGATATAAGTAAAGGTCAACTTTAAGAAGTTTACTACATGTTGTACCACACATATAACATATGTTCTGGCTGGAGTGCATATGTGGCTACCAGTATGTGGATAGGACTAGAAGAATGTTGCAGCAAATAATTAGGGAACATATAAACAACATTACGAAATTATATAGGCATCACAGTGTATCAAACCACTTTAGAGAAGTATACAATAAAGACCCTAGGGGGTTAGTTGTTTTTATGAAAGTGATAGAGGTGCAAAATATTGGAGGGGGTCAAACCTTAAAAGAGAAATATCCTAAAATGAAACAAAAGGAATCTTTTTACTGGAATCCATGCAACCAAGGAGCTAAATATAGAATAAGATTTAAACTGCTTTTTAACACACACTTGATGGTATTGGGGAGACTGTTGTGTCTGGATGAAGTGGATGAAGGGACAAAGGAAGGTTATTTCATAAAGGGGATGGTATATGTTTTGGGTTGGAGACCACTTATTGATTGGTCTAATTTTTAAACTGTTTGTTTTATTGCAGAGAGAGTTCATATAGTCCTTAAACCTCAATTAAAGAGTAGGCAAACTGAATCCTTTAGTTAGTTGGATAAAACATTGCTTTTGCATTGCTTCTATAAAGATGAAATAAGCATGCTAATTGTATTCATGACAATAAGGAGGATGAAGGACATCTAGTGGAAAATAAAGGTATTACACTCTCACTAAGTCCTAAACAGGATAATTAGAGCTTCGGAATGTAAAATGGCAGGAGGAACTCAAGATGTACGCCACTCCTGATGAAGTCTGTGATGAAATGCGTTGAGTGGGCAGGTATGTGCTGATGACATTACCACACATGTAAGCTATTGAGGCAGTCTTTCAAGAGAATATTGATATTATTTTAAATAGATATATTTTTTATGGTTTTACACTATTGGAGTACTGAGGAATACTGACACCGGTAAAATAGTGATATATGATTGCTATTTAAAAGGTGGTCAAAACCTTCCAGAGAGTTTGTCCAATTTGGATTTCGGTGCAGAGAATGGATTTGGAGTCACATTTGGAGCACAGTGAATTTTTCTTGTACTACCAGCACTTTATGAATAAGCGAGTGATGGACACCAGCCCTTATGTTGGAAATTGATTCATGATGGATGGACACAAGCACTTTTTTGGTTGAAATTAGCACTTTATTCTTATTTATGATTAATGGACACAAAAGTCTTTTGATTTAATACACCACTACCTAATTGGCGTATTTCTCTATGCTAACGCTCCACAGCATGTATATATGTGAATTTTTGCACATTTATATTGTTTGCCTCTGTTGTAGTTAAGAATTGGTGTCACAAATCTTTGTGCAGATGCCAGCCAATCACTACATTTCCTAGTACAATATGGTACTAATATACATTTTAAGTACATCATTAGCAAGATACCGAGCTAGCTATTATGCTAACCTACTGGCTTTAACACTTACATTTCTTAATTACGCACATGTTCTAGCCCCCTTATGCAAAGTATTGGAACCATAGGACCAGTATCATAGCCAGAAAATAGGTGTTTTTCTTTGGACTTTGTACTCAGATTTTCATTTTTTGATAATTAAGGGGAGTGGTTAAATGTTCACAGATGTGAGATAAGTACCTGATCAACTCACATCTCATCTTGCTCACAGTGGAATTGTGAATCAAGTGGATTTAAATGAGTGGAGTTAATTACACAAAAGTAAAAAAAAAAGAGTCTTCAACTTGACAGTATTATAGTAAGCTTCCTGTTAGTAATTTGCATTTTCTAACTGGGATAATGCGTAAATGCTATCAAGGTTGAAGGTTTTCCTCAGTGTGCCACATGTATACACAATGGAGCAAAATCTCCAGGATGAATACTGCCTTGAGAAAATGCCTTGAGAGAAGTCTTCTGCTCACTCAGCAGGCACTTTCTGAGGTTGATGTGAAAAGGAAGGCATAATTAAGGATGATCAGGTAGGAAGATGGATTACTGTAGTGAAATGGAATGGCAGAGCTCACATAAAAAAGGAAGGCCAGTCCTATGTTGGAAAACCCAAACACATTTGCCAAGTTGAGTGAAGACATGTAGATGGCAAACCCAAAGGTTGCAGCCTTAGATGTCACTGCCTCCCCTAACAGCCAGCAGAGCAGCCTGTCTAGTAGGGGTGGTGAGGGTAATACAGGTGGAGGACCAAGACAGTCAGTGGTAATAGGGGATTCCATAATCTGGAGGTCTGATTCAATATTTTGTTTCCCATACTGCCACAGCCAAATGGTTTGTGTCTCCCTGGTGCAAGGGTCCCGCATGTGGTGGACTGGATACAAGTTACTGGAAGGGGATGGGCATGACCCAACCTGTTGGGGCCAATGTCATAATACAGTGAAGAAAATGGAGTAGTCTGTTGGGGCCAATGTCATAATACAGTGAAGAAAATGGAGTAGTCTGTTGGGGCCAATGTCATAATACAGTGAAGAAAATGGAGTAGTCAATTGATTTAGAAAACTAGACAGCAAGTTAAAGGATCTCCAAGATATATTATCTGGAATATTGCTTGTGCCACGTGCAACACAGAAAAGACAGTGGGGGCAGCTAAATGCATAGCTAAAGACTGGATGTAAGAGGTAAGGATTTTGGTTTCTAAAACACTGTGCTGACTTTTTATTGTGTTACAAACTAATATATATGCTAATAGTGGTTTTCACCTAAATGGAAGGGAGTCTCATTTTATGGAAAGGTTGGGGGAATATTTAAACTAGGATTAAGGAGGGAAGGAGATTTAGCATAGAATATAAGAGGGCACATAAGTCAGATGAGGTCAGGCACTAATGGAGGGTGGAATGAGGGAAGATGCAGGAAGGGCTATGGCAGGTGGTAGAAGAAGATATCCATGTTACAAACTTTGGCTATTATAGTATTATTTTAACTACAAAATTGTAGTAACAATTGTAAATCTGGAGCATGAATATTAGATATATTCGGCATTCTGGGTCTGCATTGTCTGATGCTGGGTGAGACTGATGCTGGGTGAAACTGTCTCTACCTTTTTTCAGATTGGGTTGGAACACTCTACATTGTACCACTACCAGAGATTCCATTATTTGCCAGGAATTGGCTTAAAGTGAAGCATAAATACAGAACATTTACCTGCCCTTTTTAATATACCACTTTAACAAACATTTTCAGAATTACTGTGTATGCAGTAAAAGAGTTTCATTCAGTTTGAAAAAAATACTTCACATGCTTTAAGGCTCAATTCTGATAAATCATAAATGTTGATTTTTCTGTTACATTTTGAAATAGAGGGTTTTTTGCAGTAGTATTCATTTTTTTTTTACCAAAACATTAATGAAACTACATTTATATACAGTATGTTGCATTTTTATGTGCACCCCTACCCCCTCCACAGAATCCCACCCAAAGTCAATAATACCACAATTTAACATGATTTTGAGTAAGTATCCAATAGCTTTTGAACTACTGGATCTTGTACATTTTCATGCTAATTGCTACAATTGCTGAACACCAAATTTTATGTCTTGATAAAAATATTTCATTGGATTGAGTCTATGTTTTGACTGGGCCATTCTAACACATGCAGGTTCTTGATTTTAAACCACTCCAGTATTTGACTTTAGGGTAATTTTTCAGTTGGAAATGTTAAGTCACTTATATACTGAAAGTTTTCTCAGAATTGTCCCATACATCCAGCATACTGTTCTGCACTTGGTTCCAAAAGGAACCCCTACTACCATCACCACTGTTCACCATGAGGTTGGTGTTATTATGAAAATGAGCTTTTTTGGCTATGCTCACATAATCCAGACAGGATCTTATATTTTTTCATCTTTACCGATGCCTTCTCATCACTCTCCTATACAGCCCAAATTTGTGGAGCATTTGTTTTATAGCTGTCCCACTGCCATTTTTTTTTTCATTTCAACAGGAATTTAGGGGGGAATTGTGAATTAAATACAGCATGGTCATTTTGGAAGTGGCAAATTAAAACAGAGAAGTGACACAGATGGACACATTGAGACTGAGCACAGAATGCAAAGGAAGATGACAGTGAGTTACAGCTTATACAGTAGAGAGATGTATGTGGATGACAAGGGCTAGTGCAGAGAGGATGCAAGATGTATCATGTAAAGACAAGAGGAGCAAGTGACAGGTTCAGTAGAACATGGTAACAGAGATCAGTACGACACAGACAAATAGGAAAAGCACACTAGTAGGCCACAAAGTACAGGAATAAGACAACAGGAACAGAGAAGATCAGTGGTTACCTCAGTAACCATAAACCATGTAACTGTAACAAGTGTGAAAGAGTGAATACTTTTAGAAGCCACTCTGTATTCCTGCATGCTTAAACATAAAGAACATAGTTAATTTTTTTTATTTGTTTCTGTTTATGCTTTATAGGTACTTCTTCAAACAGTTCAAAATAATTGAATTCAATTGTCTTCATTTTCAATTAGGTAACTGGATTAAAGGTTTACGTTCTGGGAAAATAACACCCTTAAATGAATAATTTTCAGTGACAAGACACAGAACTGTTTTGAAAAAAGCCTGGACAACTGTGCAAAGATAATTAGATCATGTGGTTATTTACATTATTTTATAACCTGTAGTGGTCAGCAGTACCCCCATACAAGCATATAGAACCATGGGTATCCATCTAGTCTAAAAAATGTCATAGAATCGAGACTCTGCAAAATATGTTACCAGGCAATAGAATGGATTTTCACTGGAATTCACTGGTGGTTCTATTGTGCATTTCTGAAGCGCTTTATCTGTATCAGTGTATTATCATTGATATTCATTTTGAGTTTATGTATTTTACTGTACATTTCTACTGAAAATGTAGTAGTGATGCATACCCTAAATTATTAATGTTTTTGGGGTATTTTTTCTGACATGCAAATAGTTTCCCATTTCAACACTACTCACTAGTTCTAGGACAGTAATGTAATTTACAGTCAGACTGAATTAGTGATTGATTGCATGGGAATTAGTATGCAGGGGAGTTGAAAACTGAATGCTTTCAGGAGGGGATACTAGCCTTATCTCGGTCAGGTATTGTGGACTTATACTGCTAGGCAGCTTTATGCCTTCACAAAACGCAGGAATAAATAATACTGAAGTAGGATACAATTTATTTTATTGCAGCTTAAAGGAAATCTCTTATCAGAACATATGAATGCTTCCATAGCAGGCATATCCTTCTGACGATACTAATTGCATTTGAGTCACTGACCTGCAACACGTACAGAGATAGGGAATTCTCTGACTTTCAATTGCTACCTGCTTGTTATAAATCTGTCATTTAGAAATGAGACTAGAAATGGCAGCCTTTATACAATACTTACAGTTTGATTCAGTTTTCCATCCATTTTTAGTCCTTCATCATATATGGATTTATCACTGGTCATTTCACAAAATTACATAGTAGAACTGAAAATGGAATGAACTAATAATTGCAATATACCCTGCATGTTTTATTCTGTTTTTCTCTAGCTGTTATGTTGAACTACATGAATAAGCATTTTTGGGAGATAAAATGCAAAGTAATGAAAAATGTAATGCCAACATGTATGCAGATTATTGGGCAAAAGAAAATCTGCTTAGTGCTGTGGTTACTTTTGGTTCTAGAAATAAAAAAATAGTCAGGAACAAACCATGGACTGAAGGAAAAAAGGCCATAAAAACAAACCGTAAAACCCTTTTCACACATCCCAACTTTCAAAATCTGTTCATATTCCATATAGCCCGGATATGATAAATTTGCATTAGTAACAAATGTTTACATAAATGGATAAACAAATACGAAGCAATTCAAGACAAAACACAAATAGAATAAAATGTGCAGGATGCTGTCACGGTAATTTCATTCTATTCAAAAATATGTTGGTTGTCAGATGGTAAAGCTGGAAATATTGATATAGTCAGAAAAGTGGCATAAAAGGAGGGTCCTCCCATGTTGGATTGCAAAGGATTACTCATGAGAGTACCATGATACGTTTGAATGGACCACAGGTTGGACTCTACCAGAACCAAAGATCAGACAAACCTTGTTAAGTTCTTGTTTAATTTACTGTTGCTATTGTCTATTGTTTGTAATATATTTCCTCTGAATGTTTTTTGCACCATTTTTCTTTTCTTCAAAAATTAAAGAATTCTTACCACTTTGAAAAAGTCTACTACATTTTAAACTTTGTTTTATCCCTGCTTGCAGTGGGTGTTGCAGGTGTTTCCTATTGTTCGCAATTGCTATAACAGATACTGTGAATTATGCATGTTTCTGTTGTTTTTATGCAACAGGGTTAACTGCAGAGTTAAATAACCCCTGTGTTGATCACTCTCAGTCGGCTTACACTTGATTATTATCCTGCAAGCTGGAAAATCGTTGTGCAAGAAAAGACTGAGAGTGTCATCAATGCACTCTGACAGCAGTGGTTGATTTTGAGACTGCTGCCATCCCATTAATGACCATGGGCATACATCAGGCATTTTACCACCACTGATATGCTAGGTGAAATCACTGGGGCTAGCTATAAATTGACAAGGTGTCAAATTGGTTGCTGTATGTTGCAGGAGCACAGACAACAACAGTGTTATTAACAATATGTTGTTATGATAATATTTTACAATGTATTTAGACAAGTTGTTTAATTTATATTACACATGGCACATAAAGAAATGTTTTGTGCACAAGAGATAGAATGTTGGATACATTTTAAAAGAGGCTTAATCCAAAATCAATGGAGTAATGGCACCTGCAGTAAGTTGGTAGCAGCAGTTTCCAGTGACAGTAACAGAAAAAGGGAGGAGTTGGCTTTGCAGTTCACCATAGCACATAGGGAAATCTGCAAATAATAGACAAAAGAAAACATAGTGCACTAACCTTTTGAAACCTTTTTCTTTAAATAGAATTAAAACAACAACACTCACAAACATGAGCTGAGTATGTGCCTGTCAGTGGGCAAGAATATGGAGATACTACAGTCAGGATTGTCTGAAGATAACAAACACAGAATACTGCTATTTTTTTTGTCCTTATTGCTACAGATTAGTGATTTTTATATATATATATATATATATTG
>NW_017307461.1:416926-418260 GCF_000935625.1 Nanorana parkeri | reverse complement strand
ATATATATATATATATATACACACACACACAGTATATAGCAGACTAATAATAAGGGTTAGGGTTGGGCTCGATGTTCGAGCCGAATGTGAGTTCAACTCGAACATCGCTAGTTCATGTGTTTGCTGAACACACAAACTATCAGAGCGTTTGGCGGGCTGTTCGCCTGCTAAGCCCCCCTCATAAGGCAATGTGCCTTATGGAGCCCTGAGAACTGTGAGAGCCATGATTGGGCAAAGTCATGATGACTCTGCCAAATCATGGCTCACCTATTACAACTGTAAATAGTTGGGCGGAGCTAGCTGTCACTGCTAGCTCCACCCAATTGTTTATACGTTTCCGGCATCTGTCAAAATGCCATTCTGCGGCAAGTGTTCATCGCAGCGGTGGGACGGCGGTAGTCTTTTTTTATTCTATTATTTCTATTTATTTTTTATAGTTTTATTTTTTATTTTGTTGAGTCATCATCGTCATGGACAATGCTGGGCGTAGTGATTGACCTTGGATTACGTCAGTGGATCCATTTTGTTTTTTTTAAAATAAAGAACTTGTAAACATTCTTTTGCTGTTCTTTTTTAAATAAAGGATTTTTTTATTAAAGTCTGGTGTTTTTTTAAATCTTTTATTTAACACTTTAGTGAATGGGTGGGGTACAAGTACCCCTTAATCATTCACAAGGGGCACGCATCTAAGTGCCCCTTTATTAAAGGGGTACCCTGATGTGAATAAGCCCCCTGCCTGCACCCCCACAACCAACGCCCTAGGGCTTGTGGGGAAGAGGCCCTTGTCCCCATTGGCACGAGGACAAGGTTCTTTTCCAGGGGCGACCCCGGAAAAGCACGCTCCCAGTGCCCAGGGCATGTGGCCTGTTATCGCAGGAAGGGGGAACGCTCGCTCATCCCCCCCTTTCCTACCTTGCCAGGCCTGTGCTCGGATCAAGTGTCTGGTTGGGAATTTTAGGGGGACCCCATGTTTTCCCCTCATTTTTGGGGGTGGGGTTCCTCCTTAAAATTCCTACCAGACCTTAAGGGCCTGGTATGACTTTTGGGAGGAACCCCCACACACTTTTTTTTTTCTTACATGGTGTCCCTCCTAAAATTACTACCAGACTTTAAGGGTCTGGTATCACTTTTGGGGGGAACCCCACGCTTTTTTTTTAATGGTGTCCCTCCTAACATTCCTACGAGACCTAATGGGTCTGGTATTGTTTGGGAGGGGGAACCACATGCTTTAAAAAAAACATAAATGTAACTGTTTTCCTCTAGAAATGTCAGTTTTGCTGCAGCAGGTTCTATACATCATAAAGATGCGCCACTTTACAGGCAGTTTGTGGGGA
>NW_017307461.1:369866-416883 GCF_000935625.1 Nanorana parkeri | reverse complement strand
GTGGGTGGGTTGGGGTGGGGGGGGGGGTATTTAAAAACTGTGATGTATTTTTTAATATAATTTCTCTAGGAGCAGTGTCCACCATAAGTATTGCAATTATTTCCAAATGCAATGTGTACACTTTATAACACCTGCTGCCATTCACATACTAGTCTGTTACCCAGGTGAAATGGATATGTAAATATATTCCAATGACTACAATAATATTCACATAAACACCCCTAGATCTGAGGATTCTTAGACAAAAGAAGTAGTTCCATCAGCAATGCACATTTATTGGTAGGGTTACATATTTACAAATAACACACACAACAATATTTACAAGACAATGTACAAGTGTGGTGGAGCTTTACCTCTCAGCTTCTCGCCTGTTCATACTGAATGCCTTTGTGTCCCAGGTAAAAAGAGAGCACGTGGCTTGCTAACAATACCTTATATAGCCTCTTTTCTGTACACTGACTACCAAATGTAAATTGGGTGTAACCTGATTGGAGGATTTAGATAAGGTTGCTGTTTACCCCCCATGTGAGATGTGATAAGCAAACAAAACAATAGCTAGGACTTCAAAGCAGACAGATTCACAGTAACACAATAAGTAACACAATTGAGGAACTGAGAGTCACATAACATGCAGATAGATGCAGTCAAATATATATATTATATTATCTAATTAATATATTACACAAGCAAAACTTTATATGGCAACATAGTTCAAAAAGGTTTTCATTCCCACCCATAAAAAGTAGTACTTAATTAAATTGCCTTTTTTCCAGCTTTGGATGAAGTGGAAAAGGGTAAGAACCTCTAATCGGGTTGTTATTGCTGTATGTGTCCTGGTAATCATTGTTACTGGGACAATGTGGGATGGGGCTTTAAAAATGTTAAAGCAGCCATTGGAAAAGGGAAAAGGTACATATATTCTAATGTTGACATTTTTTTCTTGTGACAGCTATCAAAGGTGGGATTTCTCCTCCTTTTAGGGTGATGTCTATATACTTCTTCTATCTCTTGGGGCAAGGAGTCACAATGACTCACACACAGACAGCAATACAAAGATGATAGAGGCTTTAAAATGTCTTTATTCTAACCAAAAATAAATGTTTTAGCTAAATGTAAACTTAGCGAAGATAAATAGAACCTTCACATATAGTACATAAAACTGCATCTATTTCATTAAAGCAGTAGGAGATTCTTTAAATCAGATTACTGAATTTAATGTGATGAGCAGATAAAAGTGAGAGAGAAAAAATGGCACAAAAGAAGAACATACAATGTACAAAGTAAAAGCTAGAAGGATTCCTGGGTCTGTGCTTTATGTTTAGTACAGAAAGTCCAGGAAGCTTTAAAAGAAGACAAGGGAAAGGGGAGGGTTGGAATGAGAACTACTGCTGATGTAGAAAGGAAAAGCAGATTTTAGTTAAATATAGTGCAAACACTGATTAGTTTAAACGTGTATTTTTCTAATTTCTTTTGTTTTCTTATTTCAATTTCTTCTAACAGAAATTTATTTTTATCAAAATTTCAATATTGCTTGAGTGAATTATATAAAAGCATGGTGATATTTTCAGTCTGTGGCCAGATATGTTATTTTGATGATAATTACTATTAGAAATGATAGCAGATGGAGCTTACATGACCCTTTATCTCAGCATGGAAAATAGTCTTGCTAACTGTCCTAATTATAACTATAAATGAGGAATATGTACAGTATGCAAAAGGCACATAATGGTGCTTCTGTTTTACTAACAATACACAAAAGCAGTAATTTGTAGAAGATTGTACATTCATTTCAAATTATATATGACCTGTTGCTAACCACAGAATGAAGTCAGGTCCTCTTTATTTTATTTTTATTTGCAAATTGTAAACACAATATGTCTTTCAAAGTTTTAAAATGGAATTGAAATAAAAAAAGTTAACCTTTTTATTTTTAAATTGTACGTGCATTTTCACCCACAAATTTCAAATACTTTGTGAAGAAATAAGAAAAATATGTGATTAATGAAAACAAATGGAAATTATTTTATTTTTACAAATAATATTCCTGCATACAGTAACTGGTTATCTATAGATATAACAGGGTTGATTTAATGAAGGAATTACAGATCTTTACCTAATCAATTGTGGGAGTATTAATTTTAAATATCCAATCATCTGAAAAGGAAATGATTGTTTATTTATTTTATCTACATATGATTGCATATTCAAAGTGAACACGAATTTTCTTTATACATAATTACAATTTTACACAATTCATTTGAGTTGATTTATTTAAGTAGTAAAGCATGTTCACTTTTTTTAAGGGAATTTTCCTTAAAAGGGAATTTTCACTTAGCTTTGTGAATATTGTGAATATTGCAAAGAATACACAATTATCAGGAAGGAAAATGGGGAAAAACAGGAATTGTGCTAGCATGTGAGTGGATAATTGAACTTACAACTTGCCCACATTCATTAGGCTAATTTAAAATGCCCTTATAGTTAAAATTTCCTTGCAAGGTAATCATGTAATACCCCTTTAGCAAACTGACCCCACTGTGTAAAGATTCAGAATTTCTTTAGTAAATCAGCCCAAATGTGTTTGTATTACATGACGTTCACCCACAATGAGAATATGAAATCCATGTAAAATGTGTTTGTTTTACATTGTGTTCATATTATCATTATGGGTGAATCCCGTAAAAATCCACAAATCACCGGCTTTAATATGTCTTCCAAGCTCTACAATATTAAAAACATGTTTACAGTGTTCAGTATGTACCTGTGCCGCTTTGGGCAAAATATGTGTTTGAATGGTTTGTGTTGGTTTGAATTGAATATATTTTTTCTGGCACTATTGGATTGCTATTTCATGAAGATCACAAGTATAATCTTTGCCCAGGGTCTGCTCATGTTTCATGTGAGATCCTGGCAAAAACAGCAAAGCCTTAACTATGTCACTACTCATGTATAATTTTATTATATATACAAAATAAAGTGCATCCCGAAAGTATGAACCTCAATTTGCATATATATTTGTATTCAGAATGTTTATTGTTGTAGATTTATAATGCTAAGGACAATTATATTTATATTTCTAGGTAAATATGACATGTAGCTTACAAGTATTTAATAATATTTATTAGGTGCAGCTAACAGGTGACATGCTCAATATTACAAGATCAGGATTTCTACAGAGTGCTTTACAGCTATACTGTAAATATACAGTAGCCGGTGTTGTGAAAACAGTCGAAAAATTGGACCCGTGTTGGATTTTTAGTTAGAAAAAGGTGACATAATGTATAAGTGAAAAGACAGTGCTGAGTTTTCTAATTAGAATGGACAGTAAGCTCTGTTAAATATGTGATTTTATATAAGTAATGAGAAAAATATTCAAATGAATAAACATTTTGGAAAAATAACGTTAAAATTGACTAAACACCATTAGAGGGTGCCTTAAAGTTGTGATATTATTTAATTCAGGTTAGTTTGAGACTAAGTAAAAATAATTACATGAAATAATATATACAATACAAACTCTGTGGTAATAGGGCAGAATTATATGATAATATCTTACAGTTCTAAGCTCATGTCGGATTTCTAATATTCAACCTAAAGGATTTTTTTGCTGTATTACATGACTCTGTAAAAAGATTCTTGAGTTGCAGTCACAGATAATGATTCCCTTAGCACTGGTGGAGTGCTTGGAGCAGGTTTAGCTAGCTGCATGTGCACTTTTGTTCTATTGATTATAGAAGCTAAGGGTACAGGCTAGTCATTCGGCTATTTGTACTGGGGTAGAATAGAAAAAAATATTGCACTTCTCAATATTGCTATAAACTTGTACTAAATGTACACTACATGCACATTTTGGGAGCTTATAGCTCACATTATTTACAGTAGCATGAACTATGAACATATCCCCATTAGAAATTAAATATCTTAAACAGCCTTGTCAATTATTTCTTGCAAAGCTACAAGTCTCAATGTGCTCTTAAATCCATATGCACAGTATGTATAGCAGATGAAGGAAGGGCATTCAACAAGTTGTAGTTCCTCTGCAACTGTTGAATTACAGGTTGGGGAAAATGTATCCTGCAATTAGACTCTCCAAATGCTAATGCACAACAAACAAGTAATAGCTGCATGAAGAGTGTCTGGAAAGTAAAGAATAGTCATTGATCGTCTGACACCTACATCAGCTTCTAGCCACATACTTAATGCCTATGTGTAGGTTAGACAACTTTCAGGGAATGAAGAAACCAGAAAGAAAATCAAAGTGCAGGTTAAAAAATAAAAGGAGTGTATTGAAAGTAAACAAAACAGCAAAAAACAATGGAGAAAGTCCAGGACGTCGTCAGTGCCAACCCAGAGGTCAAATGCCAAAGTGGATAGTAAGCTGAACCAGGTCAGGGAATACTGAGAGAGAGCAGAATGAATAGAAACAATACCTGAAGTCAGGAACCAGGAGATCAGTCAGCCAGAGCCAGGGTCATACACAGAAAACAGGAACAACAGCAGAGCACTTGATAGATCTGAACACACGCAAAAGGTTGGAGACTAAATGGAAAAGCTGCTGGTTAAACAGTGAACTGGTGTTGCATCATCACTCTGAGACAGACAGTTGGTAGGAGTTTGTTAGTAGTTGCAGAATTATGCTATTTACAGGTTTGGTCAAAGAGAAATAAACAGTGTCAGACACAGTGGAACAGAAGACAGGCTGCAGCTCAACAGGACAAGGAAGGATAAGACGTCCTGGCAGCAACAAGCAACAAGCTACACTATATACTGTATATGATGACAATCAGATCAAATGATGATCCCGAAGGGAGGACCCAAACCCTGTTGGCTGGCTGCTGTCTAGCAGATTAGTTGATTGGACTGGTTAGAAAACCAGTAGTGTTTGCTATTATCCCCTCTTGAGATAAGAGGTACCTGCTGAAGCTGTCTTTTGAAAGTGCTGCAAGATGGTATGCATGCATGACCAACGTTAGAAAACTATGAACTATCTGAACATACTGTATATGTTATGTTTATACTGATACACTTGTTTGCTTGACTGTATCATATCCCCAATACCTATGAAACCCAAGACACAATCTTTCTTATGATTGCTCTCCATTGGCAAAACTGCTCTGAAGCTACACACATGGTGTGACCTGTTTCAGAAGTATCTTAGCAAAGGTGAAAACTCTAATGCTTATCACTTTTCTTTTACTTTCTTTTTAAAGTATAGAAATTAACTTGATTCACACATGGAAACTGCAAGGAACACTAATGTGCTTAAAGTTTATGTAAACCCTAAACACAAATTTATCTTATTTGCTCACTTTTGGTCTGTTAACCCCTTAGTGACACAGCTTCAGAAATGTTTTTTGCTTCTGGGGACCGGAGCAATTTTGCCATTTTTGCTATGTGTTTGTTTAACCATAATTTCCATCTGCCTCATTCATTGCACCTACACATATTATATAACGTTTTTTAAAGGACAAAATGGGATTTAAGTTGATGGGACATGTGCATATATAAATTCTTATTTATTTAAATAAAAAATACAAAAAAATGGAAAAAGAATAGAAAAACACTCCATAACTCCTGCCAGCTGTGTAACTGTCACAGCTCTGTGGTCACAGCAATCAGCTCCTACTGTGATCACAGAACTGTGATAACCTAATCTGCTGTTGAGGGTCTGCCTCAGACCCTGAGAGACCCATTAGCAGCAGTAACTCAATGAGTTTCTGGTCCCTTTTTGGATCAGCGCTCATTGTACCGAATGACGGAATTAGTCCATCACTAGTCGTTAACGAACTGAACGATGGTGACGGGATAAATCCATCATTACCTGGTAAGAGGTTAAATATATATATTTATTTTGTTATTTTTGTTAAATAAGTGCAAAAAAATACATATGCAACCTGCTTTTACTGCACTGTTATGAGTTATCAGTGTTAACAGCGCTGCTCAATTTACCTTTCTGAACTACAAAACACCCTCCCTATATTATGGAGATGAGGAAAGGGGGAGATGTTCTGTAATCCTGCCACACTTCCTGTCAAACAAGAGACCGACTTGTTTGAGAGGAGACCTAAGTGGATTCTGCTTATAGGCTTAGACACAGAAGAATCAAACATCAATTCAAAGACGTATCTTCATACATTAAGGGGTTCATTTTTTAAACAATTTGCAGAGCCATTCATCCTGTGAAACTGCATGCAATTGCATTTGTTATTTGTAAATAGAGGCAAAAACAAATGTGTTTAGCATATTTTCTTTCCAATTTGAATGTAATATCAGGAAAATACTGTATTATGTAATATACAGTTTATATTACTGGAAATAAATACACATTTTCTATGATCCTCGGCTCCATTGACATGAAAATAAAAAATGCTGATAACATTTGTTTTTGCCTCCATTCACTAAGAACTAATGTACATGCAATTTTAAAGGACCAATGGCTCTGCAAATTGTTTATAAATACACTCCTAAATATCCTAGTGGACCTCTTTTGCCTGTGAGCAATCTTTTTTATTTCCTTATCCCTGCATGAACTTCAGATTAGAGCAATCTCTTTCCATATTATGACAGAATTTTGCCTTACATTGTTCAGAACTTACAATTAGGCTGATTTACTAAAGGAGTTGAGAATCTTCACACAATAAATTGTGTAAATATTCACATGAATTATCTAATCATGTGAAAAGTAAATTCCTGTTCACTTTATTTACTTATTATTTTATTGAAATTAATATTTGCACATTTTATTGCGTGAAGATTCTCAAATCATTACAAAAATCAGCCTCAACTTTTGTTCCCAATCAAGCCAAAGGCTTTCATATTTTCCACACAGGAATGGTACATACTTCTTTTTTTCAGAGAGTCTTTCATAATTTGTTACAAATTTGAGTTGAGAGAAAAAACCTGGCTGCATGAGATAAATGAACTAAAACCATGGCTAAATAAATATTTTTTCTGCAGCAAAGTAATGCGTTTATATTCAGACTTCAAGTAGTTCTTCAAATGTAAACCCAGCATAGTAATTCAATTAACTTAATATTATCAAAATAATTAAAAGTTCCTTGGTTTAAATGACATTGATTGAATGAATTCAAAATGCTAACAAGGAAATATAATTGTCTTTTCAAGTGAAATGGTTTTCTGGGTTGTAACAATGCCAAAAAAACAAAAGAAGCTAATTAGAGCTGGCAAAGGTTATTGAAAATATTTGATTGATGCAAGCTGATTTTTTTTTCTTTTTACATTGCTTAATTGTATAATCGCTTTTAACCAAAAAGATCCAAAGTCAGTCTTAGGATTTAAGTAGTTCTTAAGCTTAAACTGCATCTTAAGCCTAAAGTCTTCCATTGAGATAGTTGGTTAGATAAAATTGCAGTATTTACTTAAACAAATTTAATTTTACCACTTAAAACATAACTGTATGGCTTTATAGTGTGGCACGTTGTGCATTTGCACATTAATCAGTGATACAGGGGGGGTGGGGGGGCTGAAATAGAGTAAACATGAGTAGTTGAATTCAAAATTTATTAAAGATTATACAATTCCCAAGGGTAAATTAGGCCTACTAAACAAAAATATTCCAAAGAATTCCCCACAGGGATATACACCTTGGAAATTAAATGAACAACCAAATGTTGAAAATACAGAATTTATTAAACCTCATCACCTTAAATCACACTATTAAAACCATATTAAAAGATCATCAAACCTCCATGTGATATAAATATACAAATATACTATATGATATAAATTGATGTTTCATCTTAGTCATTAAAGACCACCCTGGTACGTTTTATTATAAACCAGAAGAATTGATTGGTAAATATAACGCTTTCATATAGCTGAATTACCTCAAGAGTTTGTACACATGATATATGGAGAGAAGTCCTGGCAAGGGACCACATACAGCAAGCAAGCTGAAACCGAGGTAGACAATTGGCTCAAAACAGCAAGATATGCAATATAGATAATCATAGCCCCGATATTGGGAAGGAGCAAATCATGCACAGACTGGGACATGTAGATTTTGTCAACAATTCCATAAAATGGCAACCAGTCACAGTTCTAGTGAAATATAGAGGGTTATTCACTCACCTGCCAAAGGATTTAGCCATAGCTTCAGCTGATCCTTTGGCTCACTTCGGCCACCAGTGCCCTACGGTTCAGTCGAACTGAAGGGCTGCTGTACGGGCTATTCACAATACAATTACCCCTTACTCATTCACAAGCGGGGTGCATCTGGGTGCCCCATTATTAAAGCAGTACCCTGCTGCGAATAGGCCCCCCTGCCTCACCCCCACAACCAATGCCACAGGGCTTGTGGGGAAGAGGCCCTTGCCCCATCGGCATCCCAGTGCTGAGGGCGTGTGGCATGGTATGGCAGGGAGGGGGGATGCTCGCTCGCCCCCCTCCTTTCCTGCCCAGCCAGGCCTGTGCTCCAATCGAGGGTCTGGTTGGGAATTTTAGGGGGGGACACCACATTTTTCCCCTCCTTTCGGGGTGGGTTTCCTCCCTAAAAATTTTACCAGACCTTAAGGGCCTGGTATGACTTTGGGGGTACCCCAGACACTTTTAATTTATTTTTAACTTGGGGTTCCTCTTAATATGTCTACCAGACCTAATGGGCCTGGTATGACTTTTGGGGGGAAACCCACTCTTTTTTTTTTAAAGGGTCCCTCATAACTTTCCTACCAGACCTAAAGGATCTGGTATAGTTTGGTAG
This sequence comes from Nanorana parkeri, assembly GCF_000935625.1. Taxonomy (NCBI): domain Eukaryota; kingdom Metazoa; phylum Chordata; class Amphibia; order Anura; family Dicroglossidae; genus Nanorana; species Nanorana parkeri. Next base: position 408,164 of record NW_017307461.1, on the reverse strand, counting down.
GGGGACCCCACACTGTTTTTGTTCTTTACATTCCATTAGAATAGGGGCGAACGGCAGAGAGTGAATTGCCGGAGCTTCAGCTCAGTTGATCCAGATGTTGGGTCGGCTGAGTTGAAGTGCTTCTGGACTTTGGCTGTATGTTCGGCTGACTGAAGGCAACCGAAGGCAGCCGATGTATAACTGATTCTAGCCAGCTCGGTTATTCACTGGGCTGCCTTCGGCAGCTTTGTGAACAATCCTCATAGTTTATAATCAACCTGGGTGGTATATGTAGGAGCATTGTTTGAATGCACATGCACAGCTGAAATCTAAGCTATGCTTAGCTGAATCCAGATATATTCCGCTCCATAGTTGATAAAAAATTGTGATCAGCTTTGCTGTATAATCCATTTAGCTGCTGGCTCCTCTCTCAGATATAAAATCCTGTAGGTAAACAGTTGGCCAGGAGGTCTCCACATCATGCATGCATTTTTGCTCATTCCCATGTTGTCTGAACTTTTGTGTGCAGACCCTAATGAAATAAGCTGCACCCACCTATGTATATGATCATTATGTCTCTATTTATATATTTTATCACAACTGGCATGCAAGCTCAAAACAACAACAACAACTATAGCAATATCTAATTTGCAGGGTTTTTTGTTTTTATTGCCCCTTTAACTGATTGTTAACCTTGGCTACCTTTTACTAATGTTGTTTCAAGTTCATTCATCTCTTTTAGGGATGATGTTTCTGCCAAGTTGTCTCTGGTGTGTCCCTGGTTTTTACTTAGTTTTACATGTTTGTTATTTTCTGCAATGGAAAAATCTAAAGAAAACCAAAAAAGAGTTTGGGGTTCTATTGTTTTTGGGTATAGGGTTTTATTGAGTTTAAGGTTTTTTTTATGGAGGTATATTTTATTTTTATTTTGACAGGGTCTTTTATTTATTTTTTGGGGGGTCAGCAGAATGAACTTGTTGGTAGCACATAAAAGTTACCCTTTATTAGCAGCAAACCACCACAGACTTTTGTGGTTCAGCGTACTGCATATAATCACATGCACCAAAGCAGCACATTTTAAATCCCTTTATTGCCATAGCTGCTAATAAGATTAAGCAATCCCTTATGGTCATCATGATTGGGAGGCCCAAAGGGAGAGGCAGAGGTGCATCATATGCAGCTAGTAGGGTTTATCAGGTAGTGCATCTGAAGGGCAAAGTGGTAGCTGAACCACACCTTTGGGAGGCAGCACATGTCTTTTTATCCTTTCTGGTAGTAGGTGTGCTACAGACCCAGAACATGAGCAGTAGGTGGTGGTATGGATAAGCAAGTGTTCATCCTCCTCCTCCTCCTCCTCCTCCCTCTCCCAGATGCAGAGTAGTGCAGTGTCATCTGCAGCTGCAAATATACCCTTTTCTTCCTCCTGTTCAAAATCTAATTCTGCCATGGTCCCACAAACTGGCACAGAGAAGTCATAAATATATGCAGGGTATTCACAAAAGGGTGAAGAGTTTGGAGAAGACAGGAGAAGTGAACAATCCAGGACAACATAGCTAAACTGGAAAGTGAGCTGAATTGGAAAATGCTTCCAAAGGCAGGATGTCTTGAAGGGGCAACCTAAAGAGGAGTAAAGGGAGAAGCTGCCCTATTCTACTGGAGAGCACAGCTCTAAAGGTGCAGGCAACTTGAATCCTTAGGCCCACTCCTCACTGCTCAGCAGTGTGGTCCTGTAGTGGTTTGCCCTCTCTGCCTGTACTGAGAGGTAAATCTACCAGTCATTTTGGTACCACATGTATGAGGAGACACATGGCTGTTAACCACAAAGCTCAATGGTATTGGCACATGAATGTTACCAGTCGGCAGGCAAAGGCCTGTAAACTGCCTCCCCCTTACCCCTCTCTTTCCACCTGTTCCACCAGTGCACAGAAATTTCCATCTGCATCCACTGTAACATCTGAATGAACTCTAGTGACAGGGCTGGGAGCCTGACAAGGGTTTTGAGAGGAACAGATGTTAGAACTTCAAGAAAGTCAGCATTATGTCACACTTAGCTCTCCTAAACCCTGGGATTTGTATGTGGGTGGGTGAAGTAGTAGAGGACACCATTGCCTTCAGCAACATCAATGCCTCAAGTTTCTCTTCCTCTGGAAATGTGTGGCAGATGGACTCTTTCATGCTGTAGCACATATGCAAGGACCCCAGGATTCCAGTCTTGAAGGAGAAGGAATGTTACTGGATTGCCACCCTTTTTGATCCATGTTACAAATGGAAAATGCCAGAACTCATTCTCCCATCACAGAGGGAGCAAAAAATATGCCATCTGCAAGAGGTACTGCAGAGGAACCTCTTAATAGCTTTCCTAAAGAGTTTCAGGATCCCCTTTCATGGCCAACGTGCCTCAGATACTCTTGGCAGGAGTAGCAGTGGTGGTGGTGGTCACCTAAGTGAGGCTTACAGGTCCTCTTTCATAATGCAGGCCTTGCTGGTGGCAGCAGTCACAGGCAGTGCATAATCCATATGATCAATGATTTTATGGGGTAAAAGGCACATGTGGACACCCTAACATTGGATGACCCACTTGACCCCTGTTGTCAAGAGTAGCCCAAACTTGTCAAGTATGCAATCAAACTTCTGGCCTGTCCTGCAGCTAGTGTGCTTTCAGAATGGGCATTTAGTGCAGCGGGTGGTTTTGTGACAGAAAAAATAATCTGCCTATCCCCAGACACAGTTGGCCAGCTCACCTTTCTAAAAAAAGCCCAGTAATGGATCAGTGCTGAGTACCAAACCCCTGCAGCTGATGTGATTGATTAAATGTTTTCTGGCCCCAAACAATTAGTATACCATAATGCATTAAAGTCTACTAATGCTACTGTTGGCCTGCCATCTATTACCATCTCCTGCCACCACTGCTATCCTCCATTCATTACTATCCCTTGCCACTGCTGCTTGCCTGTTATCCGTTGACATTTCCTGCCATTGCTGTTGGCCTTCCAATCATTACCATCTCTTGTCAATGCTGCTGGCCTTCTGTCCATTAACTTTTCTAGTCACCACTGCTGGCCTGCCATCTGTTGACATCTCTTGCCACCTATGCTGGCCCGCTACTCATTATCATCTCTTGCCACTGATTTATTGCTTACTGTAGAATAATTCTGCCTTGTGTCTCTGACATAATCCAAGACAATTTTTATTTCTGGAAAAAAGTGCCTTGCCTCTCATTCCTCAATGTTGGCCTTCTAAATAAGACATACATATGTTTGTGTATTTTTTCTGCCTTGTGACTCTGGCATAATCCAAGACAATTTTTTTCCTGAATAAAAAGGGCCTGTCTGTCACTTCAGCAAATGTGGCCTACTAAAAATCATACATGTGTTTTTGTAATATTTCTGCTTTGTGTCTCTGACATAATCCAAGGCAATTTACATTTCTAAATAAAAAGTACCTCATCTCTCATTCCTCAAATGTGGCCTACTAAAAAAACATGCATGTGTTTGTGTATTATTTGAGAATTTGAGAACTGTTATAGAGAGGAAACTAAGTGGAGGAAGTACAGGGGGTTATGACATTTATGTGCACCCTATCTGTGAGGAGGTAGAGTGGGTAGGGTAGAATTTGAAACAGTCAGGCTACTGAATAGTAGCAACAGCCATAGCCTCTACAGCCTGGTATTCTGATGGGCATGTTTCCCATTGTAGCACCAACCTAAGATGCTGGACCAAAACCAATCATTAATCAAATACGTATTTCTGAAGCAGTACATTAGTCATACATGCCATGAATGTAATTATATATTAAATATTAAGTAAATATTAAATATACATTAGAATAGGTATGAAGTAAATATTAGACTGCAAAAAGGAAAAAGGTAGAAATAAATACATAAATAATACATAAATTGTCATCTTCTGTGGCCCAGATGTTCTCTAAACTCAAAACATTAAATCTAAAACATTTGGGTGTATATTTCCTTGATACATGTCCATGGTGTCTCTTCCACACCAGTGCCTCTCACGTGTTTCACCACCTGTGCTTAATCATAGAGGCCTATGATGACCTCTATTATTATGCCCAGGTGGTGAAATGCATGAGAGGTGCTGGTGTAGGAGAGATACCATGGTGATGTGTTTGCTGTACAACGTTTGATTTTGGATTTTTATCTGGAAATTATTACAATAAAGCTGGACTTTTATGGATACCAATCTTTGTGCCCCCTGATTGTACAAAGAATTGTTAAAGAAGTGGGAGCACACTGTAGCCTGCACCCGGCATACACAATAACTGACAGTCAGAGGTGGAATTGGAATGGTGAGTTCTTGGTGCTTTTTAGGACATTTGGGTGTACATTTTTTTTGTTGAGCAATATTTTCTGAAAACATAAGCAATTTTGTTAGTATTTTTTAGTCATATGAAGATTAGTACAGTCTTTACATGGGATATAGTGCATAAAGTTCTATTACCACTCGTCCTCAATGAATAGATTTTGAGTGCATTATTAATTAGCTCATATAATTAGCAAAGAAAAAAAGATGTTCTGTTTGGGAAGTTCATTTCCACTGTTAAATTGAGACACATGCAAATTAAACCTCGACAAACATGCAATTAGCCTTTCCTTCTGCTTGATTGGATCAGTGTAAATTGTTTGCTAATCACGCTGATAAAATTAAGGCAAGAGGTTTTAAAAGATAGTTGGGTGTAATATTGTGAAAGATAAGTGTACTTTTAACAGGTATTTCAGCATGATATTTATTTAATGTACCAACAGAAACTATAAAGTACTTAAAGATATAAAACACATTCTATAATATTAAATGTTAAGGACTATCATATATAATGCATTTATTTAGGATGTTCAGGCAACCAAACAAACAAAAAGGGAAAGTGTACAGTATTTTGCTTGCATGTGATTGGATGATGGAAATCAGCAGAGCTTTACCTCATTCACTAAGCTAAGCCTTTAGTAAATCAACCCCACAGTATCAAATCCACTGAATCAACATGAATACCGGGCTTTCATTTTCAGAAAGAGAGCTTGCAACAGACAGCCTCCATCTTTATCTTGGTACAGCTTTCTTTTAAGCAGTTTAAGCATCTCATTTGTTTAAAACAATCCTTACTTTAGTAATATACTAGAACTTGAACGATCACATTTTGGATGATGATAGAAAGTGCCTAGTTTAGATTCACTAAAGATAAATGTGAAGAACATGCATGCACACTTCCAGAACAAGCTAATGCCTGGGGGGGGGTGGGGGTTATGTATGCATGTGTCTTTTTCCAATTATAGATCATGCCTCTCACAGGAGCAGGAATTTAAAATCTAAAAAGCTAAATCTTCTCATATTTACTCAAATGTTAACGCTGGCTTTTTTTAAATAAATGGAAATATTTTAGTTTTTTAAATATAGCAGGTCATTACAATGAATCTACCAAGGGTAGTGTTAGATGGACTAGTAGATTTAGATGACCTTCAGATAAGTGACTAACACATTAAAACCTAACTCCAGCTAACACTTTTTAAGCAGTTACAGCAATAGGTTAATTTTCCTTTTGGCATAAAGATTTCAACTACATGAATACAAGCTGGTAAGCACACTTGTCAGTGTTGAATGGTTTGTCTCAACCCTCTAATTGCTACCTTTGCCGGACAGCTTAGCCTGCTAAAGGTAGTTGAAAAATAGTGCATCTACTGGCAGGATCAGCAGGTAATGAAGCATGTTGAGGGGAATGGGGCTCAGAAAACCATAAACTGCTGTGTTATTGCTAGTTACAGACTGCATTTTTATATTTTACTCATAGTTTCACTTTAACACATGACAAAGGATTCCCATAAAACTATGTGTTAGCTAATAAGCCAGAAATGCAGCTTGCTTCAATGCTCATTATGTGACTGAAACTGCAGACAGCTGTAAAAAAATGATGAATCACTGAAATGAGTCTCTGCTAATGAGTCACTGAGCTCTGTAAACATCAGGTTTCAACATCAGATAAGTATACAGAAAGCCTTTAAAATGTTAGAAAATATGCTTGCTCAAAAGCATAATATTAATATATTTAATTTTTATCTGACTTAAAAATATGGGGTCTATTCAGTAAGCTGCCGAAGAAGGCTAGCTTCGGCCCCAGGACCCTTTCGGTTCAGTAGAACCGAATGGCTGCTTTACGGGCTATTCACTAAAGCCTGTACAGCTCCAGAAGTCAGCCGAGTGGCTCGACTGAGCCAAGGTGAAAGCCCAAGCTGGCCGAATGGCCGGCCATTGGCTGGCCGACAGCCTGCTACTGACTGCTGGGCGGAGCCAGCCGTCATCTCACGGCTGGGTCCAGCCACTTGCACGGACTGCTCTGTTGTCTTTTTTTTCATCTGACATCAGAGCCGTTGGCTGCCGTCAGAATAAAAAAAAACACCATAGGAATGCATAGCTACATTCCTATTGGCTATTTCAATTTGAACATTGTTCGGCTCACCTCACTTCGGGTCGGTTGTTCACTTGGCTGCCTATGGCAGCTTAGTGAATAGACCCCTATATGTTTAAAGTTCTGACCATAACATATATAAAGAAAGGAATTATAAAAACCTCTTGCAAACGGGCAGCTGTGGATGTCTCTATGTTTGCAACCTAACTGTCAAGTTCTTTGGGGCGTTATTCAACTTTGTTTTTGGTCCTCAGATCTAGATGGCAGTCGTAGTTGCAGCTCTAACTGAACTGTGATTGTGTCTTGCAATGTACAGAGTTAGCTACCTTCCTAACACAGGGATGGGACGCCTTGGATGCCCTCTTGTGTAAGCACATGTGAACTGCATCAGGATGTAATACGGTTAGAAGACAATCAATTCTGAACTGGCACCTCGATGGATGCATAAGGAGCAATAAGAACGTGTAGGTAAGTATGCCTTCTCTAGTTTGCATTGACCAGTTGTTGCTTGGTGATGAAGATACTATAAACATCCTTCCATTGGGTTCTGCAATGATGGGCCTGCAGGTGGAGATAAATTACTCTTGCACAGGCAGCAGCAAGACACTGAGCGTAAGTAGCCTGATTGTTAATTTAAGCTTATTGTCAGGGAAAGTAGATGGTCACTGACAACTAGCAGCAGCTGGCCAAAGTGGGAATGTGATTCAATGGTAACATGGGGCCACAAATGTTCCTTTTCTAGCCTTTGGGTTTTTTATGTGGTTGAATCTGGTAAAACTTCACTTTGCAAAAAAATACCCAATCACGTGCAAGAAAAAGTAAAAAATACATATATTTTCATGCACATGATTAGATGGTGGAAGTCAGCAGAACTTCACCTAATTTGCTAAACTAAGGTAAAATTCTCTAACAATGTGAAAAATCCCTTGCAAAGTAGACAGCCTATTTGCCTTTAGTAAATCATCCCCTATATGTTGGTGAAGAAAGTCTACAAATGCTTTGAACGTAAAAAGAAAACATCTGTAAAAGGTTTCATTCAGAACTGTTATATATGTTTACTTTTCAGCCAGTGATTAAAGGAAAACCTAAAGCAACCGAGAAAGAATTCACAACAGCATTATCCCCCTGTCAAAATATAACACTTTTAAAATAGCTATTTCAGCTAAGCAAAGTGAAGAGAATGCATAGACTGAAAGAAGAGAGCTACAGTTACAGTCATGTTTAAAAAGCCCTTCCAGACAAAAAGTGAATACTGACCAAAGTTTGTTGGGTGCATAGGAGGAGGTTGCACCATAACCCTTTCATATGTACATTCAAATTACCAACAAGGAGATTGAGGCTTTTAAGGTACTGAAACATATTACCTCACTTGAATTATGTTAAAAGAGCCACAGATCCAAACCTCCATCCTAAATTAATGGGCTAACATCATTCAAGAACAATCAGTTCTCATACAATAATGGTTATCTTTAAAGCAACATTAATTTTCTTTAATGTCTTCCTATTTTTGGTGTTCTTGTGGCCAACTGTAGCTGGAATACGGTTTTATGCATTTCCCCTCAAGCTTCCTCAGGAATCTATATAGAATCTGTGTTTATTTCAAATAAAAATAGTTATCATTTCATTTACATATTACTATATGAACAATTTTTACATAGATGAAATCCGAAGTAAGCACTTACAATTGAAATCTGGCATATGGGTTGTTCACCAATCTCCCTGTGTTCAGGGGGAGACCGCAAAAACAATAAAGAGGGTTACGGTAGGACACACAGAACAAGACACCACCCAAGGGTGTATCACTATTAACAAAAAAGAGTAGAAAAATAGAGGCATATAGATGTAAATGCATATTAGACAGCTCAATCCCTCTATGTATGTATGATTTGGAGGGAGCTTACAAGATTACTCACCAAACATTGTAATCTTCCTTCTCTATATGATACTAATCAGCCAAGTCCACAAAGTCTAGTAAGTCTATAAAATATACAACCCCAGGTCCAAAAAAATTGGGATGCAGTTTAAATCTACATAAAACAGAATGCAATGATTTTCAAATTTCATAAAACCATATTTTATTCACATTTAAAAATAGAAAACATGAGAAAATGTGCCATTTTAATGGAAAAATGATAATTTTGAAATTGATGGCAGGAACACGTCTCAAAAAGTTGAGACGGCTATGTTTACCATGTTTTAGCATCCCCTCTTCTTTTAACAACACTCTGTACACGTCTGGGAACTGAGGAGACCAATTGCTGGAGTTTTGGTAGAGGAATGTTGTCCCATTCTTGCCTGATATCGTATTCTAAAAGCTCAACAGTCCAGAGTCTACTCTGTTGCATTTTTTTGTTTCAAGATGCGCCAAATATTTTCAATTGATGAAAGGACTGGACTGCAGGCAGTATGTGCTTTAGCATTGTCCTGCTGAAGGACTTCCCTGAAAAAGACGTTCACATGGCAAGGATCGGTGGCCGCATCTTCACACAGCAAGGATTGGTGACCGCCTCTTCACACGGGAAGGACCGGTGACCACCTCTTCACGCGGTGTCAGGGTACCGTGTGCGGGTGTCCCCACACCGCATTCAGGTACCCACGCAGGATGACCAAATTAGTATGACCACACCAGATAAGGTTATAGGCACACAGTTTATTATATACACCAAAATATAACGAATAACCCTACCAACACCCACAAGTAACCACAAACAAGTAATAGTAACTAAATGAAAACACAAGCACATACAAAAGGTACAAGGCAAGTAAACCCGAGGAGCAGGGCAAGACCAGGGGAGCTGGGCCACACCAGGGGAGCTAAGGGACAAGTGGTCAGGGTACAGGCAGGTAACAGGACTCAAGCTGGGCCACACCAGGGGAGCTAAGGGACAAAGGGTCAGGGTACAGGCAGGTAACAAGATACTGCAAATGGGTAACGGGTATCAGGGCTCATGAACAGGACTCAGTCAGGGAAAGGTGACAGGATACTGAGCAGGGAGGGATTAAATACCCTTCCAGGAAGCACCAGAGATTGGATGATTGCTGGCAGCTGGGAGACACCCGCAGGTGAGCACCGGAGTTGCAGGTTCCAGCACCACCCAGCGGTGGTCTGGTACCTGACAGTTCCTGGCTGCTGGAGACACCCACAGGCGAGCACAGGAACTGCAGGACCTGGCTCCAGTGCCACCTGGAGGTGCTCTGGATCCTGACACACGGGAAGGACCGGTGACCACCTCTTCACATGGAAAGGAAATGGGGCGTATTTACAAATTTAGAGGGCCAGTATTGGCCCTGATCCTGATACTAGTATCGGTATATCCCTAGTGAATATATCTATAAATATATATAGTGCCATTTTGCCAAAAGTGCCATCTTTCAGCCGAAATAGCGGTGCATCCCTGGTTTTTCCCCTCCCCACTGGGCACTGTTCTGTGTCTCCGCAGGGAGGAGAGCAAAAGTCACAGGAGGCCGAGCAGTGCAGGGGAGGAGAGCAATGTGAGCGTCCAGCGTCTCTCCTCCCGCACCGCTCAGCCTCCTGTGACAGATCAGGAGAGCAACGGTGTCAGGGCAGAGACAGCTGTCAACTGTCAAAGGAGGCCAGCGGTGCAGGGGAGGAGTCAGCTGTGAGGCGCGATCAAGCTCTCCTCCCCACACTGCTCGCTCAGCCTCCTGTGACAGCGAGTCAGGATGAAGAGTGGGTACAAGCACATCAGTGATCGCTGAGTGTTTGTAAATAATTGAGGAAATAGTATGCTTATATATTCCCATCTATATATGAATAAATGGGAAGTGATCTACATCACTTCCTGTTCATTCATGATTGTGGACATGGTAAACATACTATCTCCACAAGTTATGAATGAACAGGAACACTCAGTATAGAAGCTTCCTGTTCATTCATAACACGGGCTGCAGAAAAAGAGATTGAGGACTCTTTTTCTATTTTAAAAGGGAAAAATCAGGAGTCTGTTTAGACCCCCAATGTTTCCTTAGAGCCCCCGACAGTTAAAAAAAAAATGTAATAAAAAATAAATAAATAATACAAATAAAATATACAAAATGTAAAAGTTTATTAAAAATTAAAATATGTTTTTAAATGTGAAAAGATTAGAAAAAAAAACATTTTTGGTTTTGGTTTCTGTCTGACATTTTTTTTCATTTCGGTTTTGTTTCAGTTTTGACATTTTCATTTCGGTGCACCACTATTATATATTGTGAGCTGGGGAATAGGTAACAGGTACAAATGCTCCCTGGGGTGAGCAGTCTTGAAAGGTTTAGAGACCAGTCTAGTGACTTTTTATTTAAACTGTGGTGTTTTTATTGGTGCTATGCAAAGGCTTTTTACAGTGATGTACAGTACCCAAATGAAATCAATAACTCAAAAACAAAACCCTAGCCCGGTCTCGGCACCAACTACACAAAAGATACTCCTGACAATCAACCTGCACAAGCTTCTTGTGTGTCAGTCATCACAAAATCACATTAACCAACCTTGTGCTCCAGCAGATTCAGTCTGTCTGCTCCCCAGGGTCCATAGCACTGTCTGTTGGCTCACCTGCACTAAATTACCATTGAGGCAAGGTATAACACCTGGGGCTTACTAGAGGTCCTGGAAGGTGTAAGAGTGGAATCTTGGTGACACATAAACCATGGACAGGACGTCTCCTGACTCTCTACAAGACCGCCTGCTACAATATATATATATACATTATATTAAAAAATCCTTATAGATAATATTGCATAGAAGGTAGTTTAAGGTAATACCAGCCAGGATTGTCATCAATGGCAAGTTACAATTCCATCGCTCATAGGATGGTCAATGGTTGGATCTCGTCCTATATGGGATCCCTCTCTCTCTCCAAGGTGCTCAGTGGCTGCCCTCTCCCTTCCTAGTGTAGTTCCTTCAGAATGGCCAGTGGTAATATCACTTCATTCGAATTCAGTTATAGGGGGTGTTCCAGGTTGGTAATTATATCCCGAGTAGTCATTTTTTGATTTATGTTCTATTCTTTTGTTGCCTCATATATGAATCTATATTGTTGTTACATACAGAGTTCCAAGCTACTTATGGTGTTAATTAATGACCTGTACTATCCAGATATAAAAAGGTTGACATAATTAGTGGCAATATGTGGATATACTGTATGAGTTTAAAATACATTGAAAATGATAGAAGTTGGGCGAAGATGAAATGTTTTGTTATTTGTAGGGTAACTACACTACACATGTAATGTGATCTATGCATATTCGTTGTGATTGGGGTCTGGCATGTGGGATTCTGCAGCTGATCCCCTATTAATAAGAGAGGATCTGACCCTATTGCGAGATGGGGTTGTAGCAGATTGAGTGACTACCCTGATTGGGGCACACACACATGCCCCTGGCACACCTGGTGGGGGATGGAGACAGTGGGCTCCATGCCTGCCCCTTTCCTCTCCCCTACCTTCCTTCCAGGCTTGTTTGGTATGGTTTTATTAATGTCTGTCTTACTATATATATTATATTATAATAAAACAGTTCTTATACAGAACATGAGGTTGTATATTAACACTTAAAAAGGCCAATTTTTTCAGTTTCAGTGGTTCTAATGTAAAGTTCTAATGTAAAGTGTGGTGCTATCTCTCATCTATATACCCAACAAACCTATTTATGTTCTTTGATAACAGCCTTATAGTTCGATATGTTTGAATCACACTGCAAAAAGTGCTCTTCTTGTTTGGCTCAGCCGATCCAGATGTTGGATCGGCTGAGTCGAACTCCTTCTGCACTTGGCTTGCCACACGAAGCAAGCCGATGTACGGCTGAATTCCGCCGATGTACGGCTGAAATTAGCCGTACCAGCCTGAAGTGAATAGCCGAACAGTGTTCGGCTCACTTCACTTCAGATCGGTCATTCACTCGGCTGCCCTCGGCAGCTTCGTGAATAGACCCCATAGTCTACATTTGAATAGTCAGTGCATTAAAGTGCAATATTCCTCATTCAGTGCAGTGTTACACTTAAGGTGCAGTATTTTTTGTTAAGTGCTCTCCACCACACCGTGTGGTCCTCTGTTCATAACTGTTGTTGGACTTTATATATCTACAAGGTCAATAGGGCTTGAAATTCCTTTATACGGCATATACTCTTTATATAGTAATGCGGCTTGTCTCATGTAGGTCCACTGAGCTCACAGGTAACATCAACACAACACTCGCATAGTGCTTTCTGTATATAAAGAAATTCCATATATTAAAAAATCACAATTAAAAACTCACATTCGAGAGTGCACATAGACTAGCGCATTCATGTAAGCTCCCCCTATATGATGACATTACTCAGCTCCACCCAGTGGCCCAGGGCTACAAACAGAAGCAATACTTTTTTTTTTTTCTTTCAAATTCTGTTTTTATTTTAAGAGATTTTTCCAAGAATAAAACATACATACATACAAACAAAGCAAGTAACATCGTCACACTGTAAAGGAAAGCCTAGTCCTGTAATCAACCGTTCTCACAGCCCACTAAATCTATATGAAACCCCCATATGTCGCCCTGCCACGTACGAGAGTGGCATCCCGGGCGCTAGACCAGGAACAATCTCCTAGACCTGTCGAGTCATAAAAATGGGGTGAACCTCCAAGGAAGGTACTACCTTCAAAGTAGATAGTCTTGGTACTTGTTGAGTGCAGGGCCAGCGATCAAGGCACTAAACCGGGAAGTTGGGATCCCGTACAGGGCATGTTCCATTGATCGCAGATCCTTCATCTGTGGCTGCTGGGAATCGGGGAAGTTTCTAATGTGGAACCCGCGTAAAAAGAGGACAAGGAAATCGTTATAATTCAGGGCGCATGGGCTGCGGGGGTGAGAGCTGGCCTCTTCGGCGGGTAGGCCGAGGTCCTTCAGGAGCTCCGTTTCGTGTGCGCCCAGGGGCCGATCCACGAGGAGAACGGGAACGTCGTATGGGTAGCGCTGGATCCAGTGGAGGCTACCATGTTCTCGACGGGGCAATCCGATCCGCCGGTCCGAAGCCTCGGAACCGGCCACCGTCCGTCCATCACGCCTCGGCTGCCGCGTCACAGGAGAGTCTGGGGATGCGGCTGTGGAGGAAGGCCGCCCATCCATGGGGGGGTCCGGCTGGACGAAAAGTTTTTTGAAGGCGGTTTTAGGGGTGTTCCGTTGCCCCTTCTTAGACATGGGGAGTTTGGTGGTTAAGAAGGGTGGAAAGAGTGGGGTTATTGCTGAGTCGGGCCCGGAGCGGTAAGATCACACAACTCACACTTCCATGGCTCGGCCACACCCCCCCAGAAGCAATACTTTAAACGCTCTCCCATCCTCTGGATCTCTGTACCCCAATCTCTTTTTGAGCTCCTACTTGGTCCACCCTAGGGCAATCCCTTGAAAACCCATTTCTTTGGGAAGCCTACCCTATCTCTGAACTTTTACCTTCTCCATCAATGCACTTTTACCTTCTCCATCAATGCACCCGATCACAGCTATTAACCTTTGTATCACTTTTAGTTTTTGTCCCTTTTAGTTTGTAAGCTCTAACAAGCAGGGTCCCCTTGACCCTCACATCTTGCAATATATTGTAACTGAGCTGTATCTCTTTATTTTGTAGAGCACTGTTTAAACTTTTGGAGCTATATAAATTCTGTATTATAGTATTAACAAAAAATGCCTATATCTAAGAATCTATTTAACACTTTCACATGTGGTCTTTATGGATAGTGACCTTTTTAGGTGCTGTATATTACATATTAGACACGAAACAAAGATTGACACTCTGAGCTTGAATGAAGCTCCATAGACTTTCATTATCCAATCATGTGCAAGCAAAAATACTGTGTTTTTATTTTACATGAATGTGATTAGGTATTATTTGCAAGGTGAGTTTTTAACACATTCACTAAACTAAGAGAAATTCCCCTTGCAAAGTGAACAGCCTATTTACATTTAGTAAAGCAATCCCTCTTTATTACTATATTTTCCATTCAAAGTTTTTTTTCCCAAACATATGCTTGATGATAGATCAAAAGGCTAGGCTGGTTGAGGCTGGTTGGGCCCACAAAAATGTTTGTGTTTGACAATATTCCAAAACATTTTAGGCTTGGGTTTGCAAAAAAACAAATATTATGATAATGATACAATAATAATGATAATTCTGTTTGACACAAGAGATAACTGACTGAATGCAGGGCCCGTGCTGCCAGTAGGCAAACTAAGTAGCCGCCTAGGGCACACTGCTGCCTGGAGCGCAGCCTCGAACACTCAACCCCCCATGGTGCCCCCCCTGTCTATTTTAAATGACAAAAGCCAATAGCAGGCTTGCTATTGTACTTGCCCACTGAGCAGAGGAGTGGAACTGAGGGACAACTTTCTCTCTCTGGTCCTCACATCTACTCAGTGGGGGGTTGGGTTCAATAGCCAGTCTGCTACTGCCTTCGGGGAGGAGGACTGGGGGTTGCAAGTAGCTGGTATTGCCTAGGGTGCAAAATAGTCTAGCACCAGTCTTGACTGAATGTGGACTCCACCTTTCTAAATCACTATCAAATAGTTTAATGACCATTCTCACCTCTTTCCTCTACCTCTGATTCAACAGCCCCTTCTCTACTCCTTATTTGTCTAATTTTCTTGCTTTTCTTACTGTGTGTGTTTTTTTTCACAAAGTGTAGTCTTTTTAGTGCAGATTATTTCTTAACATTTTAGTAGAAGGAGGAAGACCCCTAAAAGCTTATCCTGAAAATGTACCTATTCATTTTAAAAAAGGACCATGGACAGTACTCAACTCTAAAATGTAATAATTACCAAAATACAATTAATACAAATACATGAGATGTGACATATTGTTTTCAGTTCTTAAAAATACAAAATGACCAACTGTATTCATCATGTGCTGCACTGCTGCTATTCCCAAAGGATCACTGAGGCTTGGCGCATTACAATTCCAAGAGTACAAAAGAAGCAGAAATTCCAAATGTAAAATTAGGCCAGGTGGAACCAAAATAACATGTTAAAGACTTCCTATGATAGAGATGGAATGGTAACTCAGCTGTATTCAGTGTCCATTCAGAGCATGAAGGACAAATATTTCATGTTTTCTGCATTAGAGTGATGTATGATACTGTATATCATCCAAATAAATCATCTTCCTTTAAGATGAATGTAAATATAGGGACACACTGCAACATTACTTGATAATTTAATTCTCCTTCATGTCCTTGAAACTTCTCACAAAGCTCTGTAATCTGTTAGAGTGACTTAATGCATTAAACACACAAAGCACTTAGGGATCTAGTAAAGCAGTTTCTCAAAATTAGACAGATTTTTTTCTTGATGTTGCATTACTTTGTAAACAAAACAAGCAAAGTACAGACATGTCTAAGTTTTTTTAATAAGGGGGAAGCTCTTTGGGGCCTATTCACACCAACAATGCATTATGCTCTGTAATGCGTGCTCGCTGCTATGTGCAGTGGAGGAGTGGAACAATGAGTAGGTACAGTACTTCACATTGTTTACTTTTTATTTTCTTAACTTTATTGAAATGTCACATAATGACATTTCATTCATTTCTATGCATTGCAGAGCACTGTGATGTGGTGTTGTCTGTCACAATGCAATGTGAAAATAATTGCAGCATGTCTTACTTTTTTTCAGTGCACATCAACGCAGTGTATTTATGTAAACTGAAAAAATAGTACATAAGGCAAATTGCCTAATCTATGTGTTGGGACTGCATTGGGTAATGATGCCCAGTACAGCCTAATGCATATGGTGTGAATGGGACCTTAGGCTAAGAAAAACAAAAATGATAAATGTGTATCATAGTATAAATTTAAATATTTTATGTGTATTTATATTTATATTTTAACCTGCATTTCGATAGTTTTAGTTTAAAGCAAACACCAAGCAAACTATTAATTGAAATACAGATATCTTTATTTTGTCCTGCTTTCTAGTGGATTTGTATTTCTTTCAGTCCATTTCTATGATTTACACAGTCCTGACACACAGTAGAGCCAGGATGGAATCATGACTTTTCTCTGCTGCAGTTAAGCTCTAACTTCAGCCTGTTAAGTAGACATTAAGGCAACAGCAGAAGAAGTACATTAATGACCTCATCTTTCTACTCACTCTGCTTTGCTGTCCTGGCAGCATGATGCTTATCAGCACAAGTGCATATAGCACACTTTTGCTTTTGTTGCTGGTTCTCTATCTTCCTTCTTCTACTGTATGGGGAAATTACAAAAGGCTGCCATCAAGTCTAATTTAGAAGAATGAAAACATGCAGTATGTAGAGAAAAGAAGTGCAGAGTAGTAGTATGAAAGAAGAGTGTGAAGGTGCTAACTTGGGGTAGTATGTGCAGGGGAGGAGTGTAAAGTATCTAACATGGGATAATATATAGAGAAAAATCATGCAGAGGATATGACAGTGAGTAGTATGTAAAGGAGAAGAGTGCAGAAACTGATATGGAGCAGTATGCAAAGAAGAGTCTGAATGGTCTAGCAGGCAATATGCGCAGGAGGGGCATGTGGAGGGTTTAAGAGTATGTGCAAGAGAGGATCAGGGGGAGGGGTTATTACAGTTGACTCAAGGTAAAGAAAAGTAGTGTGAAGGGTCTGAATGTGAGTGCAAAGGGTCTGGCTTAAAGCAGTATGTGCAGGAGAGGAGTACAGTTGGTCTAACATGGGGCAATATGTGCAGGACAGGAATACAGAGGGTCTGATATGGGGCAATACATGGCTGGCTATGACAGTGGCATGCAGTATGTACAGAAGAGCAGTAATATTTTTCCTTGTTTACTTTTACGTACTTAAGAAAAAAATAAATATGTAATTTATTTTTGCTGACAGCTATGATTTTTGGAGACCTTAAAGGTCTAATAGTCCTTTGATACCTCTCCAATGGCAATCATGCAAATCTGGGACAAAGAGTATCTGTATCTGAGTCAGATCAGTGCACTGGAAGCCTCAATGAGAGAATATGCACATGCTCAGTACTGGTCACTTGCAAATTTTCTGGTTAAAGAAGAGATTGATGAATGGCAGTTCACCGATTTCCTCTCGCTCGGGGATCCTGATCGACTCCCATTACAGGAGTAGCAGAGCAGAGCAGGTTTCCAGTGTAATGTGATGGGGTTTAGATTTTTCTTTGACAGCAATCCTGCAGTGGTGTGCAGGGAGCAGGCTTCCTTCTCATTGCAGAACACAAAGCACTGAGTCCTGGAGCTGCAAATGCCACCCTTACAAATGCCTGGTAGCTTAGCAGAAGTCTATGGGAGTAATGCTTGTCAGCTTGCCAAAGCTGGTTGCCTGTGGGATGGAGCTCTGGAAAGACAACAGTGACTCCTGATGGTGGGGATAGGGAACCATTGTGAGATTTTGACACTTGTGGGACAGTTCTACAGAGGAGGAGGACATTTCACCTTGAAATGTGGAGCTGTCAGGGGAGAGGAAGTAGCATGGAACACAAGGTTGAAGTGAAGGGGGTATATGTTATCAGGGATTTGGGGTGTGGATGTGATGGAGTAGAGAAGGGGTGAGACAGAACTGGAAGGGAAAGTGAGATACAGTATGTAGCGTTGGAGTTAAAGGTGGTGAATCCAGTGGCAAAGGTGGAAATATAATGCAATGTTATTGGGCATTGGAGTGAAATTGGTAGTGAGTGTAAAAGCAGATGAGTGTTGGACAGACCAGAAATTGCTACCGGAAGCAGAATCCTCAAGATTTCAAAGTGTAAGTAAGATGTAGCTGTGCAATAAATCCTATAATTTCAATGCTGGCACAAGTAAAGTCCACCTTTATCATTATATAATTAAAGAAAAGAACATAGGTGCATTCATTGTTTTATAAGCTTAGCTTTCAGTTACATTTTTGGAAGCTTAGTTGCTGTTTAAAAATTGATTTGGTTCCTGTAAACGATTCTTTAGCACCCAAATGATAAAGTATATTTGTTGAATTTTCTACTTGAATTTTTCACATATCTAATAAAAAATGGTTTAACCCCTTTACAACTAACGATGTACAGTGTACGTCACTAGCATCAGGGCTGTTTAAACAGACTCCTGGCTGATGTTGCCGACGGGTCTCTGTTTATATTTGTAAAGCCTACTGTTGACTTTACAATAGAAGTGACTCAGCTGTCACCAGATCGCTTCTACAGCACGGTGAAGGATCCCCGTCCGACACCCCCACGTGCTTCCCGGGGCTCCGTTGCCCCTCCTACGAGTCAGGCACTGGCTTCTCTGGTGTCGGCGGGGAGCTGGGGAGGAGGTGGACGAACCTCCCCAGTTTGTTGTCATTTCACGGACGCACACAATTTTTGACCTGGGCATGTTGGGTATCTATTTACTCGTTGTAACCTCATCTTTTATATTGTATTTTATAAAAATGGTATTTTATTTTGTTTTGGGGCATTTAAGTACATTTTGCACTTAATTCTGAAACTGCCACCATTTTATTCTATAGGGTCACGGCTTTCAGAAAATATATAATGTTTGGGGGTTTTAAGTAATTTTCAGGCCTAAAATGTGGAATATAACATAGGTGCAAAAAATGAAAAAAAAAAAGGCCTCAGTCATGAAGGGGTTAAAAAACCCAAACTCTCAATATGAAGTTTCTGTGCTCTCCCTCTTTCTCTCAGGAGATATATTAATTGACAATAAACAGTTAACACCCTAGTGAATAACACGCCAAAAAATAAATAATAAATATCTGAAGTGATGCTTAGTGAAGTGTTATGTCCATGGTTGCCACAGACAAAGCAGAGAATTAGAAAAGGTTTGTGATCGCTATCAAGCACCACACTTGTGAAGAAGTCTATTGAGATTTAATGTAGGGGGAAGCTTAATGATGTGGTGACTGCAAGTGACATACTGGGATGTATCTGAAGTGATACAACCCAGTACACACAGTGAGGGCTGAGGCTGTGACTGAAGTGCTAGAGGCAGGAACGGCCTGGAGCCAGTCCTCCCAATGGGAATTACAGAAAAGAAAAAAGTTTTTTTCTTTTCCCCTTTTATATGTGCACAATAAAAAATATGTAGGGAACTGTGAGTAAATGGAACTTACTTGTTTTAATGCAGTTTTGCAATGAGTTTATGATGTGTGCCTTTTGTGAATATTTTATTTTGAGCCTCGCTGGGAAACTACAAGCTGAAGACCAGTTTTGTACCTACAGTATAAAGAAAGATCTGGTAACCCAAAGAAGGAAAATGAGGTTTAGACCATACTAATGTACATTTAGTTGGCCAACACAACAAGTTAAGCTGCTTTCCAATTGGGCGAGGCACTGCACAAAGATTAAAGAACAACATTTGAAGAAGTTACACAGAGTTTCACATTTTTGTGTTCACATTTTTGTTATGGACATAATGGAGGGGAATTTAACAAAACTGGAGCAGACAGAATCTGGAGCAGATTTGCATTGCAGCCAATCAGCTTCTCTCTTTCATTTTCAAATCTTACCTGCGCAAACTGAAGAGAGATGCTGATTGGTTGCCATGCGCAGCTGCTCCAGTTTTTGTCTGCTCCAGTTTTGATAAATTCCCCTCTATGATTCACTGTTAATAAGTAGCCACAGACTGCTACATACCATGTGTTTGTGCTTGGCAACTACCTGTTTGCATTTTTATGTGGCTTTTGGATCTTGATTTGATTGTTTTGCACAGATACACTTAGATGCACTGTCTGCAATCCAGCATGCCAGTAGCTCACAAGTTTTCTTGGGCGTAGTTAGGACATGTATCATGAAAATTGAGTAATAATCCATTTTCCTATTTTTCGAGGTCGAAGTTGTGCAAAAACATGATTCTTCCAGACTGCTGTCCATTCAGTGTTCTACAAGGCATTGGTCATTTACTTCTACTTTTTGCCAAATCTATGGCTTTTTTCTAAAGTTTGCTGATGTATAGTTAAGTTATGTATATTTTGATATCATTGGTATGGGTTTTCTGTAGAATTTCTTGTGCTAAACAGTCTTTTTTCATTTCACATGCCACTATCTGGTTGGTATATTTCTCTACATCAATGCTCCACAACACATAGGTATGTGAATTTGGGGCATTTCTATTGTTTGCCTCTGCCATATTTAAGAATTTGCATTGCTGGTTTATAAATGTGCAATGGTGTGGGTTTTCTTACGTGTTTTGTGCACATTTGCATTTATAAATCAGACCTTAAGTTTTTTCTGTGCACATGTGATAAAAAAATATAGATTTCAGTAAGCTTTACTAACCTATTTATAATAAATATATATCAGTAAAAATTCAATTTTTTGCTGGTATTTATTAATAATATGATATATTATTATTAAACAAAGAACAAAACTTTTTTATGCATTATTTTACCAAGATGAACAATTATTCAATTTGACTTTGTTGCCCTCCTATGAACTATGTTCAATTGTTGCATGCTTTCTTACAATGAGTTGCGCAAAACTGCCCGGTATTCAAGATTTACAAGGCTGTGAAAGTGATGCACACAGGATAATGTGGTACTGTATCACATTTTAATATCCTTTTTATACATCTTGATGCTAATACTACTTCTTGACTAACTGTTAACCAGATCTTTTTTGACTCTGTTACTTTTTGACTGCAGTTTCTAGGTTTATGCAACTATTCTTTTAGGATAAGCAAAATGTCATGTTTTTTCCAAAAGAAGGATCAAGTAAGCCTACAATATTAAGCATGCTTAAAGATGGCATTTACCAAAGCATTAACAGTCTTAATTATTTATAAAATGTATGCATAGGTTCCTTATAATGCTGATCACAAAACTAACATAGAAAATACTGTAAGGTTAAATATGTATTAAACCTATTCTATTCAGGCTATGTATGGTCCTCACTTCACCCTGTGCATGCTCATTTTTTGGTATCTCCTACCCCAGTCAAATATTAGGGGTAATTAGGAAACTCTTTATCAAGGCTACATACAGTAATCATACAATATGTGCAGGTATGTGGGGGTGTTTTTTTAATGTTATTTAATCCTTAATTTTTTTAACACTTTTATTTGTTCATTCGTCCGTATGCAGAACATGTCCGTTTTTGAATAACATCACCAACTATACCCTGTACTTGGTACATATTTTTCTGCGGGGACCAGAGCTGTAATTTGGGGCTAGTGTTTGTCGAGTGCAGACATGTTGAATGGTTGGTGAGAATCCACATTGCTGAAGAGCGTGATTGATAATGAATGCGCAACATGGGACCTTTTTTGTTTTTTTTATTTTTTAATAAATGACTTGTCAAAATGTGTGTGTGTCATTATTTACATTTCTATTTTTTTGTTATACATGCATAATGGTACTACTTTCCTTTTGCTTACTCATGTAAAGGGGAGCTTACATGTGGAGGCTTCCTTTCTTCTTAAAGGGGCTCCAAGAATCCAATAATTCCCCACCCAGAGACCACCACAGCTGCTTGACCAGGGCTATGGGGTAAAGGCAGTTGTCCTCATCAACATGAGGGCAATGTGCTTTGTCAGGGGGATCCCTGTTCGTCAGTATGACATTACTTACTCAGAAGCAGGGACAAGAAGTACCCCCTAAGCAGGAAGTGCTTGTCTGTACCCAACTATAGCTGGTCCAACTCTGTGCAAATTACAGACAGATCTTGATTAACCTGCCAGCACCCTTTTGTGTGGCATCCTTCGATTAGAAAATCGAAGGAGCTAGATGGAAAATCTTTTTATCCCTACTTTTCTACCTAGTTGCCATTCACTAAGACTACTACTTAGATTGCTTTCTCTCCCTTATCCAATCTATTGGCAAATTAAACTGCTGCACCACTTATTTATATTAGGGGCGCTGCCCACCATTGTCCCATTTTATCCTTATGATCTTTATTCCCAACTTCTTGGCATTACCTCTCTGTGGCTGACACATCAAAGCTTTATTTTCACCCTCCATGATGCCCCCTCCCTCCTTACCTGTCTGCAAATGTCCTTGGCTTAGTTATAGGTGAATGCGGGAAGTACCTTAAGCTTTTTGTGATGTTGATGATCTTTTATTGTATTATTCCTTGGAATTGTTTTTTTTTAACTAGGTTTGCCTGGGGGAGTGTGTCGATGTGTTCCTCCTTCCTTGGGTAGTTTAGGATCCCCTAGATCCTTCTGCCCAACGTTCCTGGTGCAATGTAGGTTTTTCCCATCTGTTGTTTTTGTCTCCTTGTCAGTTTTTTTTATGCCTTTTGTTGTGTTTGTCCCATCTTCCCCTTCTTCTCTCTCTTTTGTTTTCTCTGTTCTCTATTCTACTCTGTGCATGGTTGTGGAGGGTCCCTTTGTCTCCCCTTCCTGAGGACTTGGCAGGTGAGTACCTCTTCCCCTTTTAATGTTTGATTGCCCATGACCCTTAAACTTCTTAGCCTCAACAGACAAAAAGTTTTCTTTAGCTCTTGGCATTAGCTGCCAGCTGAACAATCCACTTGCTGTTGCACACTCAAAGTTTTCAACAGTTTATCACAGTTTTTTACACAGACTTGAGGGGCTGCTCATCCAAGGCTTTGGGGCTTCCACCACAAACATAGAAAACAAAAGGGAACAGAGCGTCACCTCCGTGTGTAAAATCGTTTATTACAATAAATAAAACAAGGGATAAAAGTACTCACAAAGGTTTTCATCAGGCTTTAACAACAAACGAGAGGCCACGCTGTCTGTTAACCCAGCATGGTATCTCCCGACTATGTAACACGGTAGTCTCCGGTCACATCACCGTCCACCGACCGCAGTCAGCCAAGATTGACGCGTTTCAGGTGTAAGCCCCCTTCCTCAATGATTCTGATTGTTTTCTTAGCCTCAACGTCCAAGGTCTCAACTCCCCTAATAAATGGACACATGCCTTTCAATTTTTTATATCTTCTCATGCTGACATTTTCTGCCTCCAGGAGACCCATTTCTCTGGATCCTCCTGAACTAAATAGTAGGAATTTTTTTGAGCGGAAAGGGAACTGCTGATGACTGGAACAAATAAATGACAGTAATGTTGACTAAGTTCTGAGAAAAAACATTCAAATTACTAACTTTAGTTGAATAGGAGAAGTATAAATAAGTCATGATTAACAATTAAATGAAACTTGTTAAAAGTTTTTTTTTTCAAGAACATAACATATGAGGACAAATAAAATGGTTTAAGCAAGATAACATATTAGGACAAAGGAGTAAGACAACTAACACTTGATTAAAGCCCAACTCTGGGCTTTAATGAAGTGTTAAATCAAATGTAATTTTTTTAATTGAAACTCCTACTGAATAATAACCTTAGATCCAGACAGTACTTATCTTTTGTCAAAAGATGCCCAGTATCCTTTAACTCTGAAGATTTAAAAGCCATGGCCCCATCATGGCACCCTTTATTCATAGTGTATTGAAGCAGAGAGTATCCCTTACATAGTTATATCAGAACAGCACTCAGAGGACTGTTTCTTTCCAGGGAAGGGGTGAATAGGAAGAAGACCTACCATCTCATTATATTAGCTAGAAGAGATCTGAAAGAGAACAATTACATGGCAAATAAGGTTCTATGTAGATGCATGTAAAATTTTGCATGTGAAAGAAACAGAATCTTTCACTTTACAACAAATTAGAAATACCTTATTTTAAATATGCAGTTCAGCTTTGAGTATCAATTCACTAAAAGGATATTGTGGAACTTAAAGACATTCTGAGTAATGCAACTAAATGAATAAGAGGAGCGAAGGATCACATTTATGAAGAAAGGTTAACAGAACTGCATTTAATCACTCTAGGAGTTTAATAAGGGGAGATATGATCACTTTGTATAAATACATAAGTGGACAATATAGGGAGCTCAATGCAACATTGTTCATTATAAGGGCACCACAAAAGACATGGAGGCACTCTATATCTGTAAAGTATAAGTTTAAATGCACAAAACACAAGCAAGGGAATATGGAGATAAGAACTTTCCCTATTAGATCAAATTGTATCATGATTTTGATGGGTTTAGATTTATGGTTTTACAGTTTTCTGTTGTTTTTTTTAATTTTGTCAAATAAATGGGTATTTCAGCCATTAAAATGTGAAATTACACAGGGAATGGTTATAGCAAACTCAGTACCTTGCAAATATTTTTTACCTTGACGTGGATCAATTTCAGGTATGATGGATAAATTCGTACTTGTACCGAGTACTGTTCTTGGTATCTGTGCAACCCTAATATTTATACACTACCAGTCAAAAGTTTTTTGTTTTTTTTAAATTAAATTGTAGAACAAATAAACAATTGAACATCCAAAAGAAATCATGGAATCATTTTCTTTAACAAAATGTAGGCAAAATTGTTGACTCATTAAAGTAGCCACCTTATGTAGATTTAACAGCCGAACACACTCATGGCATTCTTTCTACAATGGAAATCAAATATTGTTCGGAAAGTTCTTCCCAACACTGTTGCAGAAGCTCCCACTAATGTATTGTAGTTGTAGGTTGCTTTGCTTTCACCCTTCTGTCCAGTTCATCCCAAACCAGCTTGATGGGGTTTGTGTCTGGAGACTGTTCTGGCCATTCCATAATTTGAAGTCTACCATCTTGTTCTTTTCTTCTAAGGTAGTTCTGACACAGCCTGGAGGTACGTTTTCCGTCATTATCTTGCTGTAGGATAAACTCCTGACCAACTAGGCGTACACCAGAGGGTATTGCATGGCGCTGCAAAATGTTGTGGTAGTAGTTTTGGTTCAGTGTGCTACTTACTCCTCCATGTTTGACAGTTGGTGTCACACACCAAAGAACCATCATTTTGCCTACTCAAGAGCCTACAAAAACCCTACGTAATTAACCGTAGATCTCAGATTTGTATTCATCAGTCCATAAAACCTTCTTCCAGTCTTCACTAGTCCACTGGTGGTGCTTCATGGCCCAGACAAGCCTTTTTTTCTTATTTTGCCATCTTTCTTACTGCCACTGGATCTCTCAAACCTGCAGCTCGAAGTCTTCTCTTCACAGTTGAAATTGAGACTTGCTTACTTCAATCAGTTTTAAGCTGTGCTTGAAGCTTGTGTCCTGTGACCTGTGGCTTTGGGTCTGCCTGACCTCTTACTGTCAGAGTTACTTCCAGTTTCCAAGTGCCTTTTGATGGTGTAGGAAACTGTACTCGGACACCTTGGCTTTCTCTGCAATTTCTCTAAAACAAAGAGCTACACTTTTGAGGGTTATAATAGTCTGTCTGTCTTCCTTTGTTATTTGCCCTTTTCTTGCCATTTTGAGAGCAATGCACTACTTCCTGCAGTACAATTTCCATATATTGCTTAAGATTGTGTAGTAACACAGTCTGTTCCAACACTGCTTTTATGCAGACATAGGGCTTGTGAGTTATTAACAATTGTTGGGACACCTGTAGGAATTGTTAGCATAAACTTTCAAGACTAAATTTACTTACATTGCTGCAGAACATCTGTGAGTTGTTAACCCATTACTTCTTCCTTTAAAAAGGCCTTTTTGTATACATTATTTGTTTCAAAAAATCAGTTTTTGTTAACCTAACCTTGGATTCAGGTGTTCCATGAAATGTCCTTGCTACTAAATATTCTGTGGTCAACTATAACAAAGTGGAAGCAACTGGGAATAACAGCAACTCAGCCACAAAGTAGTAGGCCATGTAAAATTACAGAGCGGGGTCAACGCATTCTGAAGCGCACAAACCTCCAAACTTCGTGTGGCCTTCAGATTGACACAACAAAATGCATAGAGAGCTTCATGGAATGGGTTTCCATGGCCGAGCAGCTGCATCCAAGCCTTACATCACCAAGTGCAATGCAAAGCGTTGGATGCAGTAGTGTAAAGCACACCACCACTGGACTCTAGAGAAGTGGAGACATGTTCTCTGGAGTGACAAATCATGCTTCTCTGTCTGGCAATCTGATGCACATGTCTGGGTTTGGTGGTTGCTAGGAGAACGGTATTTGCCTGACTGCATTGTGCTGAGTGTGAAATTTGGTGGAGGGGGGTTGTGGTGTGGGGTTGTTTTTCAGGGGTTGAGCTTGGCCCCTTAGATCCAGAGAAGGGAACTCTTATGGCATCAACATACCAAGACATTTTGGACAACTTCATGCTCCCAACTTTGTGGGAACAGTTTGGGGATGGCTCCTTCCTGTTCCAACGTGACTGCGCACTAGTGCACAAAGCATGGATGAGCGAGTTTGGGGTGGAGGAACTTGACTGGCCTGCACAGTGTCCTGACCTCAACCCGCTAGAACACCTTTAGGATGAATTAGATCGGAGAGCGCGACTTCACAAATGCGCTTCTGGAAGAATGGTTAAACATTCCCATAGACACACTCCTAAGCCTTGTGGATGCCTTCCCAGAAGGGTTGAAGCTGTTATAGCTGCAAAGGGTGGGCCAACTCAATATTGAACCCTACGGACTAAGACTGGGATGCCATTAGAGTTCATGTGCATGTAAAGGCAGGCGTCCCAATAGTTTTGGTAATATAGTATATATATATATACATATATATATATGTCACTGAAATGGTGTGCACACCTGGCTCCCACCTATCCAACATTCCATTGACACTGACAGCGCACCTTACTCCCACCAACAGGTACCATTAGTGTGATTGGTACAGTGGATATGTGGCTCTGCCCACAACCTCACCCACAAGCTTAACAAGTTCCCAGGTAGGCTTGTTTGAATTCCAAATACCAGAAATTCTGGTACTACTTGCTGATAGGAGGAGATATTCCCCCCCACACAAGATGCTCTTGATTGGAAAGGCAAAGGCTTGATGCAGTACCCTGTCTTCCCAGGCACTGGGAATCCGAGATGTCCAAAACTTTTTAAATAAAACATAGAAAACCGGCGCACCGATCTAAGTGCAGTATAAAGTGACTATTTAATAAGGGTAAAAGTAATGCACTTACAGGATATTAAAAAACATCTCGCCTGTCACGCATCAGATGAAAGTCCCATCTCGGCTGCTGGTCCGAGATTGCTATCAGGATAGGGAGAAAGCAGAGTCCAGTTCAGTCCAGAAAGATCCCAGGACGCCTGTGATGGAAGACACAGGTCTGATCCAGTGGCTGAGCACTGCTGTGGCTGGTTCTCCTCAAAGCAGGGTCACAGCTGCTGAGTACTTCCGGGTCGTCAGGTGTCAGGTGTTGCTAGGCAACGCGTTTCAGAGGTTCACCTCCTTTGTCAAGCCTAAGGGTGGAGTGGGCAGAGTCCTTTATATAGGGGAAGGGGGGAAGCACTGAGCGCTTTGGCGCCAACTAGTTGGAGGAAACCAATAGTGGTAAACTATACTAAACAGTACTCAGTTCACGCTGGAACATAACTATTTCAAACATCTGGATGACTATTATCTACAAGTACAGGGCACGGCAATGAGAGCTAATTATGCCCCTAGCTATGCCAATTTAACTATGGGCTACTGGGAAGACATCTACATCTGGCACAATAACCCTTTTTTGTCCCATATTGTTTTTTATGGCCGTTACATAGATTACATTATTATCATCTGGGATGGCGACCATAGTGCCATCACTTCATTTGTACAATACTGCAATATTAACAATTTGGACTCTCTTTCACCCATGTTGCAGATCCTGATATATTAATATTTTTAGACCTGGAACTTTACCATGATGACCAAGGGGATCCTTACCAGAAACCACTTTAAACCCACATGTGGAAATTCCTACCTCCACAAATATAGCTGCCATCATGAAAAATGGAAAACAAACATCCCCAAAAGTCAATTCTGCAGACTTAGAAAGAACTGCACCCTGCAGAGTGAGTACATCTTACAAGATGAAGTCTTTAAAAAAAGATTCGTACAGAAAGGTTACCCTCTAGACCAGATAGAGGATGCTTTTAGTCAGTTCCTTGACCCATCTTCATCCACTAAGCCCCTTCAGGAAATGAATCCACATAGTAATACCGGCCCTAGATTCATAACAAAATATAACACTCAGCATGGGCACATTAAAAGAATCCTTAAAAAGAATTGGCATATTCTGCAACAGGATCCTGCACTAGGCCCGTAACTCCCTAAGAACCCTGAGGTCATCTTTAAAAAAGCCCCAAGCATAGGGAATAAAATTGCCCCTAGCAAGATTAAAGTAGATAAGGACCACATACCCCTCCTGTCTTTTTATAGAGATCTGAAAGGCATGTACATGTAAATTCATCACACATGGACAATCGTCCTTCTGGGACAGTTTGGGGAAAGAATATCCCATTACCCAGTTTCTAAACTGCTCTACAGAATTTGTTGTCTATGGTCTAACTTGCCCCTGTGGCCTTCTATATATAGGGCGCACCACCAAGACACTACGCTGTCGTTTTGGACAACATCGACGATATATAGAACAGGGCTCCAAGGACCACAGTGTACCAAGACATTTTGCCACCAAACATAATAAATCTACAGTGGGCCTAGCAGTATTTGCAATTGAACACATCCCTAGCAGTATGTCCCCTGCTGAAAGATTTCGCAAACTGTGTAACCAGGAGACATACTGGATCTATACACTAAATACACTAAACCCTAATGGATTAAATGAGGAACTAGACGTCAGTACAATCCTATGATCATGCACTTTTGTGCGATGCACATACATACATATGCACTTTCATCCAAGTGCGTTGCACGCGCATGTTGCCCTCCATTTTGCTATTAACTTGCATACATGCAATAAAGATTCAGGCATTATGTCCCCCTTATCTTCTCCTCAAATTTCAAAGAATACATCTTTTTGCTCTCTCACATGGTGTTCACACCTGTTCATCTATGCGTACTGCACATAAATGTGGCCTACATTCCTAATAAATATCCCCCTCAATAGGTCCCCCAAATTTAAACATATATCTTTTCCCCAAATCTAAAAAGATTATTTTGCACCTTTTGCGCAATGTACATGCATACTATGCATCTACATCCATGCGTACTGTACATGCATTCGGCCCCTTACCAATATTTCACCAATGATTGACTAATTTATTTATTTTTCTCTTGCTCCATGTAGGTTTTTTACTATATTAAAATGTTTTAGTTGTATCGTTATTTTATCACGATCATTTTTAAATCTTTTAATATTATTACTATTATGTTTTTATTGTCGACCACTTCTATGATGCATTCCTGGCAGCTATTTACCACTATTGGTTTCCTCCCACTAGTTGGCGCCAAAGCGCTCAGTGCTTCCCCCCTTCCCCTATATAAAGGACTCTGCCCACTCCACCCTTAGGCTTGACAAAGGAGGTGAACCTCTGAAACGCGTTGCCTAGCAACACCTGACACCTGACGACCCGGAAGTACTCAGCAGCTGTGACCCTGCTTTGAGGAGAACCAGCCACAGCAGTGCTCAGCCACTGGATCAGACCTGTGTCTTCCAGCACAGGCATCCTGGGATCTTTCTGGACTGAACTGGACTCTGCTTTCTCACTATCCTGATAGCAATCTCAGACCAGCAACTGAGATGGGACTTTCATCTAAACGTGACAGGCGAGATGTTTTTTAATATCCTGTAAGTGCATTACTTTTACCCTTATTAAATAGTCACTTTATACTGCACTTAGATCGGTGCGCCGGTTTTCTATGTTTTCTTTACAGTGCTGTTATATGGATGTTTCCCTATCCAACCAACCAGGCTGCAGGATCGATGCATACATCTTCTCTGGAGTAATTACCAGTATAACTGGAGTTCATTTGATCCTATCAATATATAGTCCATAAACAATTGATCTTTTTGCGCAAGTTGATGACTTATTTTTCATGTAAAACTTTTTAAATGGATGAACAAAGGGATGTTTTATACCACTTCTCCCTGAGAAGTCCATGCTAGGCATGACATGCATCTAGCAGACATGTGTTATAGTTTCTAACCAAGGGCACAATCAACGCACACTTCAAAATCTTGACCACTGAGTTCCAGCAATCTGACAGATGGTTGGTTCAGATCTGACTATTGCCTTGCTTGTTACTATGTATGTACCCCCTTGAGGGTGACTGTTGTCACAGGGAAGTTTGTTAGGTGGCTCACAACACCTCATTATGTGCCGAGCCCCCAGTCAAGACCGGCAAACCTGGATCAATATTTAATCAAGCAAACATATTCATACATTTTTCTCCTTTTGGATCAAAATCAGAAAAACTCAAAGTAATTGCTAAAGGTGTGACAGTTTGTCCCAATTCTACAGTAGATACAGTTGGGTTTATTAAAGACCTAAGATCTTTGGAATCTGCTATAAAGAAAAGATTACAGGGCTTTTCTTGATCTTATGGAACTGTGGGAAGAGGGCCATATTTAAGAAGAATTAGAGATCCAGAGATAGATCAGCATTTCTCTAAAAGATTTATGTTTAAAAAACAAGTCCACTACATTCCCTCCTATGTCCCAACAAACTCTAATAGTTATGTTTGTCATAAAAATTACACAGAATGTAAAACATCTTTGAACTATGACAGAGAATATGTATAATTCTATGGCTGAACAAAGGTTTACTTGATGCAACTCCAAAAGAACAAAGATCTAGTGATCAAACCAGCAGACACGGGAGGAATAATGGTCATAATGAGTATGCAGCAATATGAGAATGGTGCACCAGATTTTATACAACAGAAAATCATAGAGACCTATTCTTCCAGATTAGTTGAACAAAAGAAAACAAAAAATATTCACCTTTATATATAGTTTGATTCCAAGGTGGCCATACATTGTAATGGGAGTGTATTTTTATACTATTTTATATTAGACTATATTATACTTTTTACTACAGCCATGTATTAAGAATACTTAGTTTTTATGAAAAAGTTTAAGTTAGATTAGACTAAAATAATTCCTACTACACCAAACCACCGAGGAATCATATCTGAAAAATAGTTGTAAATAATGAGCCAGAATTCAAATTGCATCTCTACTTTTCTCTTAGGTGAGGATGATTTTTTCTGAAATTGTATTTGGTTTATTTTATGTTTTAAATTGAGAATCAAACAGTGTTTACTTGATGACGCCATTAACTCTGAGAGGGTTAGTCACAAAGCTAGCTTGGCAGCATTGGACTAGTCACTCACTGCTGTACAGCCCCTATAAAAATAGGCCAAACAGCAGTGAGAAACCTGCTAGGGGTTAGGCTCAGCCGATCCAGATGTTGGATCGGCTGAGTCAAACTCCTTCTGCACTTCAGCTCAGCCGAACATGCTGGGCATGTTCGGTCGAACCAAAGCCAGCCGAAGCAAGCTGATGTATGGCTGATTTCAGCTGATGCACGGCTGAAATCAACCGTACAAGCCTGAAGTGAATAGCCGAATAGCGTTTGGCTCACTTCACTTCAGGTCGGATATTCACTTGGCTACTTTCGTCAACCCATAAAATAGTTGAAATTGATATGTTTGAATTTTGTCTTATAGAAATTCACTTAACAAGCAAGTCCACTAAAATGTAATATGTAAATTCGAAATAAGTACTAGAAGGATGAATTCCCTTTTGGCTTCCTTCATTTCTTTGGCTCCATATAATTTCTAGTTCACCACTATGATGTTTTGTTTTAGACAATTTATGTTGTCAAATTTCCAATACTGGATTCCTAATTTTTTTTCTTTATAAAGAATACATTTTTTGATCAACTAACATTTAAAGCCAACTTTTGGAGGATGATGGGGATTCTAATGAAAGCTACATATTCTGGTCTCTTCCATGTAGACAACCTTAACTGGTTTTATCTGCAATACATTTGCAATTATATTACACATAAAACTATGCAATTAATTAAGTCCCTAAGCATGTCAATGAAAACATCTTATGCATCATTTTTAAACATTAACCTAGTGTACACCTCTAATCAACATTATTAAGCAACATCCTATATATTAATCAGTACCAATCACAAAGATTATAGCAGTCCCAAGAATGATTTAATTATATCTATAATTTTAAAAACAAATGTAACTGCTGTAAAAGTAATATATTTTTTGCATACAGTTAAAAGAAAACCAGTTGAGAAAACATACATAGCAGAAGGCTTCTTTTAATAAAACTATAGTTATGCATATTGCTGATATCATTTTTAAAATGTAGAACACATTTTGGGGTATATTTACAAAGCAGAAAATGTGAATGTATTTCTATACAAAGTCAAGCTTTGTTGATTTTAGTATTGGTGTCACAGGGTTCTCTGTATACCACCGAAATAAAGCTCTATCTGTCCCCAAAAAATGGTATAAAATTCATTTCAGTACAGCGTTGCATGACGGAATAAACGTCAGTCAAAGTACCGCAGCGCTGAATACTGAAAAATGGCCTGGCCTGGAAGGGGGTCTAAACACCTGGTCTTGAAGTGGTTAAAAACCATGCATATGGCAACAAACTTAATTAACTATAAAATAAACTTCAAAGATAACTGTAACTAGTGTATTGTATCAATTGCTTGCTTTTTATTTACTAAATAACTCAGAATGTTTCAAAAATAATGTAAATAAGAGCACCAGACAGATGGTTCCTGAAAAGTGATATATCAAATACAAAAATTCCCTTAAAATCTCAATACATTGCTAAAATGAAATATTCTTAATATAACATGTCTTTGGATGCTCTGAAAATTACAATTAATTGTATAAGGTAAATATCTCACTTAGTAGTAGACAGTTTACTTTGCTGTGATGTGACTAGAGGAAAAATAGTATCTATCAAAAAAAAACCCATAGCGTATTGATTTCAGTAGTCCATTATATGTTTAGTGAAAATTCACTATACAAAGAATACCCAAACATGCACAAATATTTTTTTTTAAATCTTGTCTTTAGTAAATCAACCCCATAGTATCTTTGTAAGATGTTTACTTTAAAGAAAACTGATTTCTAATGGATTGACTGCTAATTACTATCCAGACCAAGTACAAGTACCAATACTTGTCCTCACAGATACCACTTACTGATACCTTTTTGTTTATTATTATGTGACAGTTTTTCTAAAACAATGCAGACTAATGATTTCAGGACAGTGGTGGAGCTCCAGGGCCCAGTCGCAGTTGCAAACACTGTGACCCTGGTAGTTCTCATTAAAATTCCAAGTATCAGCACTAGTATCTGAACTGGTATCTGTGCATCCCTACTAATTACTAAATGTCAGCATACTATCTTTCCACAAAACAGTGGCATCCTTATTTTCTGACCTTCTTTCATGATCCAAAGTGGAAGACAGGTCTACTAATGCTACCGAATTTCGTCCGAATCCGAATTCCGAATCCGAATTGACTTTCACACCCGAATCCTGAAAAACAAAATAACACATATCCGAATTTAAAACGAAACTAAATGAATTTTTTGGCAGTGCACATGTCTAGTCACCAAAAATGCATGAAACTTGGTGCATAACATCCACTACCCTTCTGAAATGGATCGGCATGGACATATTACAGTGGTAAACTTTACTTGAATCATGTCTAACAATACAACAGTTAACATCTGGAATGTGCAGAATAGGGGGGTAGCAGAGGATCTTTACCCCAGGTTTAATTGTAATAGTATTAGGTATTTACACATTCCACCCAAGAAGTATCCTGGGATGACATATTGCCAACAGTATTAGTTCATCAAAGTAATAAGGATTTTCCCCAACTAAATAATAGGACCATAACCTAAATATTCTAGTAAGTTAAGATAGGGAGTTAGGAGAACTTAACACGTGGCTGCTGAACTAGTGTAGGATGGAGGGGTTTGGGTTCCTGGAGAACTGGGCTGACTTTTCAGTCGGCTACAGGCTCTACAAGAGAGATGGGTTGCATCTGAATGGGGAGGGTGCAGGTCTGCTAGGGGAAAAAATGGTTAGAAGACTGTAGGAGCTTTTAAACTAGATTATGTGGGGAGAGAAAGAATATGGTAGTGACATTGAGAGAGCAGGGATCAAGAGGGCCATTTAATATAGAGGTGCATACATTAACAGTTAACAGCAGTTAACATTCATGGGTATAATCTGTTTAGGAGGGACAGGGTTGGGAGAAGGGTAGGAGGGGTATGCATGTATGTGAAGAACAATCGTCTGGTGCACATGTGTGAAGACATTGCTAATGGAAATTGTGCCGAGGCTGAGTGCTTGTGGCTAAAACTAAATAAGCCTGAGTTTAATAGCAAACTGATTGTGGGAGTATGCTATAGACCCCCAAACATAAAGGAGGGTGAGGAGACGCAACTCCTCTCACAGAATGAATTAGCCGTAAAAAAGGATAACGTTATTATAATGGGGGACTTCAATTATCCGGACATTGATTGGGCCAAGGGAACCACACTGTCAACCAAGGCTTGCCGTTTCCTGTACTTAGTGAGAGACAGTTTCATAGAACAAATGGTAGAAGTTCCAACTAGGATGAATGCATTATTAGATCTAATAATATCAAATAATACAGAGCTGGTTTCAGACATAGCAACTCGATAAAACGTGGATAACAGTGATCACAGGGTGTTACAGAAAAGAAAGGCAGGGTGGTTTGACAAGGACACTAAGGGGTCTATTCATGAAGCTGCCGAAGGATCTGGCCGTAGCTTCGGCTGATCCTTCGGCTAGCTTCGGCCCAAGGACCCCTTCGGTTCAGTAGAACCGAAGGGGTGCTGTACGGGCTATTCACAATAGCCCGTACAGCTCCCGATCATGGCAGAGCGGCTCAGCCGAGCCGAACGCATAGGCATCTGCTTGGCTGAGCCATGCTGAAAGACGAAGCTGGCCGAGCGGACGGCCATTGGCCAGCCGCTTCACTTCAGATCGGTCATTCACTCGGCTGCCCTCGGCAGCTTGGTGAATAGACCCCTAAACTTCAAAAAGGCTGACTTCAGCAAGCTGTGATCATTAATGCACGATATCAAACGGGAGGAACTTTTTAAAACAAAGAACATTAGACTAAGTGGGGTTGCTTTGAGAATATACTAAACAATAGCATTAGCTAGTGCATACCATTGGGCAACAAAAATTAAGAATAAAATTTAAACTGGGGTGGTTGAATCTGGAGGTAAACTACGAATGAATAAGAATAAACTGGCATTTAAAAAAATATAAGATGGAAGGGACAGCACTAGCCTTCCAGAACTACAAGGAATGCAATAGAAAATGTAAAAGTTCAATCCGGGCAGCTAAAATAGAATACAAAAAAATAATTGTCACAGTTAGCAAAAAAATAAAAATTATTCCGATACATAAACAATAAAAAAGGTAAGAAAGGAACAGGTGGATCCCATAAAGGATGAGAGTGGGAGGTTGCTTACAAATGACAAGGAGATGGCTGAAGTGTTAAATGCATTCTTCTCCACAGTATTTACCCGGGAAAGCGATGGGTTTAATGAACACAACAAGAATCTGGGTAGCACTGATTGATAGAATCTAGGGTTCGCCGTGGACTAGAAAAACTTAATGTGAATAAATCCCCAGGACCAGATAACTTGCACCTACAGGTACTTAAAAAGCTAAGTACGACAATAGAGAGGCCTTTGTTCTTTATCTTTAAGGACGTCATACTGACTGGGGAGGTACCAGCTTACTGGCATAATGCCAGCTTACTGGCAAAAAGCAACTGTTGTACCAATATTTTTAAAATGTTTAGGAAGCGTACCTGGGAATTACAGAGCGGTAAGCTTAACATCCATAGTATGCAAGTTATTTGAGGGTATGATAAAGGACCATATTCATGAATATGCTGATGAAAAATCTCACAACAGGGCACAAAACTTGCAGGGTACCTGTTTAAAACATTGGTGCTGACAGATGTGTAAAGGAAAAACCACACTTACGTTTGAGTGGGAGAGGACCAGGAGAGGGGAGGCCTTCTAGAAGGATCGAGTGGTCCAGGGTGCTTGGATTTGGATTTTGGATTTGGATGGAGGGCATCTACATGGCAGGTGGGGTTTAATATTGAGACGGGTAAGGTCCCACAACCACCTTGTCGTTTTTCTAACTCCAAAATGCATAATTTTGGAGTTAGAAAAACGAAAGCAAGCTACTCGTTAATGGTCTGTGAAGGTTCTCATTCATCCAGGTCATGGTATATCTGTAAAAAATCAGTC
Source organism: Nanorana parkeri (assembly GCF_000935625.1). NCBI lineage: Eukaryota > Metazoa > Chordata > Amphibia > Anura > Dicroglossidae > Nanorana > Nanorana parkeri. The sequence goes on along the minus strand of NW_017307461.1, from coordinate 371,794 downwards.
AAGGCAACTGGACTTGCTGAATTTTTCTTGAAGATGTTTCACTGGACATACGACCAGCTTTCTCAATTCAGAATTAATTGAGAAAGCTGGTCGGATCCAAAGTGTCTTCAAGAAATATACAGCAAGTCCAGTTGCCTTGACTGATTTGTTACAGATATACTCGTTAATGGGTTTTCCACTGGGGGAATCAGAGGTGGAAAAAGATTTAGGAGTCTTAGTGGACTGTTGCCTTAGTAACAGCATGCAACGCCAGGCACCAACAAATAAGGCGAGCAGGGTACTATCATGTATAAAAAAGGGAATGTACTGTAAAGACAAATCCATAATTCAGCCCCATCTTGAGTATGTGGTTCAGTTTTGGTCACCGATCCACAGAAAGGATGTCCTTGAGCTGGAGAGAGCCCAGAGAAGGGTGACAAAGCTAATAAAGGGGTTAGGAAACTATAAGTAAAGACTACACGCGTTAAACTTATTCACTCTAGAAAAGAGGAGACTGAGAGAGGACATGATATTAATGTAAAAATTGTTTCATGGTGATTGGATAATCAGTGATAAACGGTTTACGGTCAATTCAGTCAAGAATACAAGAAGCCACCATCTGAAACTGGAAGAGAAAAGGTTTAATCCTAAACAGCGAAGGGGATTCTTTACTGTGAGAGCTGTACAATTAGTATGAGCTGAGAGTATGGAATAATTCAAGAACTATATGGATACTGTTCTCAGTGCACAAGATATACAGGGGTACAGGTAATCTTAGTAACAAACCCACACAGACACACAAAACCAAAAGGTTGAACTCGATGCACCTGTGTCTTTATTCAACAACTATGTAACTATGTAACTGTGTAATAGCCCATTTGCAAATTCAAATAAGCAGGCAATTATGATTGCTGAATTGTATGATTCTTTGTAAGACATACAGTATAATTCAGCAAATAAAAATATGTGCTACTTCAAATAAACTTAGCGCTATGTGTTAAAATTGAAAAATAGGGAAGATCATCCGCCAATATAAAAAATAGGAAAATGGCTAATTACTCAATTTTTATGATACATGTCCTAACTACGCCCAAGAAAACATGTGAGCTACTGGCATGCTGGATTGCAGACAGTGCATCTAAGTGTATCTGTGCAAAACAATCAAATCAAGATCCAAAAGCCACATAAAAATGCAAACAGGTAGTTGCCAAGCACAAACACATGGTATGTAGCAGTCTGTGGCTACTTATTAACAGTGAATCATAGAGGGGAATTTATCAAAACTGGAGCAGACAAAATCAGGAGCCATTGCCCCGGGCAACCAATCAGCCTCTCTTCAGTTTGTCCAGTTAAGATTTGAAAATTAAAGAGAGAAGTTGATTGGTTACCATGCACAGCTGCTCCAGATTTTGTCTTCAGTTTTGATTTATTGCATAATTTCAATTAAAAATTCAGATTTAAACTATAATGAAATACAATAAAAAAAACACCAAGAACTAAGGTCTAGTTTAAATAATAAATTAAGCTTGTAACAGTCATAATGCATACACACACACACTATATATTTTTTTATATATATATATGTGTGTGTGTGTGTGTGTATATACTGTTTTGTTAAATTCCCCTCCATTATGTCCATAACAAAAATGTGAACACAAAAATGTGAAACTCTGTGTAACTTCTTCAAATGTTGTTCTTTAATCTTTGTGCAGTGCCTCGCCCAATTGGAAAGCAGCTTAACTTGTTGTGTTGGCCAACTAAATGTACATTAGTATGGTCTAAACCTCATTTTCCTTCTTTGGGTTACCAGATCTTTCTTTATACTGTAGGTACAAAACTGGTCTTCAGCTTGTAGTTTCCCAGCGAGGCTCAAAATAAAATATTCACAAAAGGCACACATCATAAACTCATTGCAAAACTGCATTAAAACAAGTAAGTTCCATTTACTC